>NC_060189.1:1262648-1460148 GCF_021184085.1 Oncorhynchus gorbuscha
CTCAGCCAGAGGAATGCTAAACCTCAGCCAGAGGAAATGCTAAACCTCAGCCAGAGGAAATGCTAAACCTCAGCCAGAGGAAATGCTAAACCTCAGCCAGAGGAATGCTAAACCTCAGCCAGAGGAATGCTAAACCTCAGCCAGAGGAAATGCTAAACCTCAGCCAGAGGAATGCTCAACCTCAGCCAGAGGAATGCTAAACCTTTTTAATGAACTGGTTAATGTTTTGGTCTCGGGACAGTTTTGTCAAACAATGGTTCCTCTTGTATAGCCTGGTTACAGTACACCTGGTATCGAGACTCTTTCATGGAACATTAATGGACTGACTGGTCCGTATTAAACGGAGGCTCCTGCTGCCCCCTACAGAAGGCTTTATTACATGGAGACGAAACAGCATAATCTCTCGTGGACAAGACTCCCTACCAAATTACCAAGATATTATGTTCTGGGTTAACCCGAGATTGTCTGTCCTAAACATGAGGCGTGGATTTACATGCCATATTTGTAAGATCACACATTTTGTTTCAATTTAAGGACTATAGATGCAGGGAAACTCTTCTCTGTTAGACATGGAATGTCATGGAATGTTTCATGTGTCTAAGAGTTGGAAACTCTGTGTAGGGAAGTGCTTAAAGTAATGTTGTAATATTGACAGTCGGGGATAATGTCTCTCCCATGTAGGACATCGTCGTAAAGATAACATTGTGATAATGCTGTAATGATAATGGTGTAATGTGATAATGATGTGATGATAATGTCTCTCTGTAGGCCATCGCCGTAAAGATAACATTGTGATAATGTTGTAATGTTGTTTCTCCTCTGTAAGACACTAAAGCAATACTAAAGTAACAGGCAGTTTAATGTGATCATGCTGTAATGATAATGGTGTGGTGTGATAATGTTGTAATTGTAATTTTGTGGTGTGATAATGATGTAATGATAATGACCAACGTGATACGATTGTGGTGATAACGCTGTAATGATAATGGTGTACTGTGATAATGTTGTGAGGTGATAATGTTGCCATGATAGTGGTGCAACACGATAATGGTGCAATATGATAATGGTGTAATGATAATGGTGTAATGTTAATGGTGTAATGATAATGACTCTCCTCTGTAGGACCTGATCCTAGACCAGACAATAGAGAAAGTATCGTTCTGTGCTCCGGACAGGAACTTTGAGAGAGCGTTCTCCTACATCTGTAGAGATGGAACGACGAGACGCTGGATCTGCCACTGCTTCATGGCTATCAAGGACTCGGTAAGACCCTAACCTGTTACTCTAACCTGTTAACCTCACCCCTAAACCAGACCCTAACCTGTTACCCTAACCACTAAACCAGACCCTAACCTGTTACCCTCACCCCTAAACCAGGCCCTAACCTGTTACCCTAACCCCTAAACCAGACCCTAACCTGTTACTCTAACCCCTAAACCAGACCCTAACCTGTTACCCTCACCCCTAACCTGTTACCCTAACCCCAAAACCAGGCCCTAACCTGTTACCCTAACCTGTTACCCTAACCCCTAAACCAGACCCTAACCTGTTACCCTCACCCCTAAACCAGACCCTAACCTGTTACCCTCACCCCTAAACCAGACCCTAACCTGTTACCCTCACCCCTAAACCAGACCCTAACCTGTTACCCTCACCCCTAAACCAGGCCCTAACCTGTTACCCTAGCCTGTTAGCCTCACCCCTAAACCAGACCCTAACCTGTTACCCTCACCCCTAAACCAGGCCCTAACCTGTTACCCTCACCCCTAAACCAGACCCTAACATGTTACCCTCACCCCTAAACCAGGCCCTAACCTGTTACCCTAGCCTGTTAGCCTCACCCCTAAACCAGACCCTAACCTGTTACCCTCACCCCTAAACCAGGCCCTAACCTGTTACCCTCACCCCTAAACCAGGCCCTAACCTGTTACCCTAACCTGTTAGCCTCACCCCTAAACCAGACCCTAACCTGTTACCCTCACCCCTAAACCAGGCCCTAACCTGTTACCCTCACCCCTAAACCAGACCCTAACCTGTTACCCTAACCTGTTATCCTCACCCCTAAACCAGGCCCTAACCTGTTACCCTAACCTGTTACCCTCACCCCTAAACCAGACCCTAACATGTTACCCTCACCCCTAAACCAGACCCTAACCTGTTACCCTAACCCCTAAACTAGACCCTAACCTGTTACCCTCACCCCTAAACCAGGCCCTAACCTGTTATCCTAACCTGTTACCCTCACCCCTAAACCAGGCCCTAACCTGTTACCCTCACCCCTAAACCAGACCCTAACCTGTTACCCTCACCCCTAAACCAGACCCTAACCTGTTACCCTCACCCCTAAACCAGACCCTAACCTGTTATCCTCACCCCTAAACCAGACCCTAACCTGTTACCCTCACCCCTAAACCAGACCCTAACCTGTTACCCTAACCCCTAAACCAGACCCTAACCTGTTACCCTCACCCCTAAACCAGACCCTAACCTGTTACCCTCACCCCTAAACCAGACCCTAACCTGTTACCCTCACCCCTAAACCAGACCCTAACCTGTTACCCTAACCCCTAAACCAGACCCTAACCTGTTACCCTAAGACCTTAAGCTAGTCTCACTAGTGAAATGACAAGGAAGACCTTAAGCTAGTCTCACTAGTGAAATGATAAAAGCCTCAGCATTGGCAGGTGGTGCTGTACATCATGAACTAACATCACGCAAGGAGAGTCTCCTGTTGCAACAAGGCAAACATCTTCTTATGCCTCATGTCATGACTGAAGTGTTGAAAATCCCGAAATGTTTGCATCGTCAACTTACACACAGCTCTGACACACACACTGACCCCACCAGACATGCCACCAGGGGTCTTTTCAGTCCCCAAATCCAGAACATATTCAAGAAAGAGTACAGTATTATAGAGAGCCCTTATTGCATGGAACTCCGTTCCATCTCACATTGCTCAAATTAACAGCAAACCTGGGTTTTTTTTAAACGGAGAAAGCAACACTTCAAGGCACAACACCTCTCCCCTATTGGACCTAGATAGTTTGTGTGTATGTATTGATATGTATTGATGTGTATTGATGTGTATTGATGTGTATTGATATGTATTGATGTGTATTGATATGTATTGATGTGTATTGATGTGTATTGATATGTATTAATATGTATTGATGTGTATTGATGTGTAAGGATATGTATTGATGTGTATTGATGTGTATTGATGTGTATTGATATGTATTGATGTGTATTGATGTGTATTGATGTGTAGCCTACGTGATGTTTTTAAATGTCCGTCGTATTGTCCTGTCTTGTGTTCTGAGTTTCATGTTTTGTGTTTTGTGTTTCATGTTTTGTGTTCTGTGTTCTGTTTCATGTTTTGTGTTGACCCCAGGAAGAGTAGCTGCTGCTTTCACAACAGATACTATTACTGAAGTGTTGTCTCAGGGAGAATTGCTGTTATTAAGGTGTTATTAAGGTGTTATTAAGGTGTTATTAAGGTGTTATTAAGGTGTTATTAAGTTGTTGGTAAGGTGTTGGTAAGGTGTTGGTAAGGTGTTATTAAGGTGTTATTAAGTTGTTGGTAAGGTGTTGGTAAGGTGTTATTAAGGTGGTAAGGTGTTGTAAGGTGGTAATGTGTTGTGTGGTAATGTGTTATGTGGTAATGTGTTGTGTGGTAATGTGTTATGTGGTAATGTGTTGTGTGGTAATGTGTTATGTGGTAATGTGTTATGGTGTTATGTGGTAATGTGTTGTGTGGTAATGTGTTATGGTGTTATGTGGTAATGTGTTATGTGGTAATGTGTTGTGTGGTAATGTGTTGTGTGGTAATGTGTTATGTGGTAATGTGTTGTGTGGTAATGTGTTATGTGGTAATGTGTTATGTGGTAATGTGTTATGTGTTGTGTGGTAATGTGTTGTGTGTTATGTGGTAATGTGTTGTGTGGTAATGTGTTGTGTGGTAATGTGTTGTGTGGTAATGTGTTGTGTGGTAATGTGTTGTGTGGTAATGTGTTGTGTGTTGTGTGTTGTGTGGTAATGTGTTGTGTGGTAATGTGTTGTGTGGTAATGTGTTGTGTGGTAATGTGTTGTGTGTTGTGTGGTAATGTGTTATGTGGTAATGTGTTATGTGGTAATGTGTTATGGTGTTAATGTGGTAATGTGTTAATGTGTTGTGTGGTAATGTGTTGTGTGGTAATGTGTTGTGTGGTAATGTGTTGTGTGTTATTGTGTAAAGGGAGAGCGTCTGAGCCACTCGGTGGGCTGTGCCTTCGCTGCCTGTCTGGAGAGGAAACAGAAGAGAGAGAAGGAGTGTGGTGTCACAGCAACCTTCGACTCCAACAGAACCACCTTCACCAGGGAGGGCTCGTTCCGAGTTACCACGGCGACGGAAGCCGCGGAGCGAGAGGAGGTCATGAGGCAGTTACAGGACAAGAAAGGTGTGTGTGTGTGTGTGTGTGTGTGTGTGTGTGTGTGTGTGTGTGTGTGTGTGTGTGTGTGTGTGTGTGTGTGTGTGTGTGTGTGTGTGTGTGTGACCCGTTCTTTACATGATGTATCTGTCTGGTGGTCTGTCATCCCCTGATGTGTCCTACAGCGGAGGGCGATGTCAGGCCCCCCATCCCTCTCTCCTCAGGCCCCAGTGAGGGTGTGGTGAACCAGGCTGTGGCCCCTCTACCAGGGCCACCGTCCCCCTCCTCCTCCCCTCCCCTGGGCCCCCAGGTTATCCCCCGCAGACACGCCCCAGTGGAGGTCCTGGCCAGACAGGGTTCCTTCAGAGGGTTCCCTGCCCTCAACAACAACTCCTCTCCCTTCAAACGGCAGCTGTCTCTCAGGATGAACGATCTGCCCCCTACCATGCAGTCTGACCTCACCTTGAAGAACACAGGTCAGTCTGTAGCTAGTCTGACCTCACCATGACCAACACAGGTCAGTCTGTAGCTAGTCTGACCTCACCATGAACAACACAGGTCAGTCTGTAGCTAGTCTGACCTCACCATGAACAACACAGGTCAGTCTGTAGCTAGTCTGACCTCACCATGAAGAACACAGGTCAGTCTGTAGCTAGTCTGACCTCACCATGAAGAACACAGGTCAGTCTGTAGCTAGTCTGACCTCACCATGAACAACACAGGTCAGTCTGTAGCTAGTCTGACCTCAACCTGAAGAACACAGGTCAGTCTGTAGCTAGTCTGACCTCACCATGAACAACACAGGTCAGTCTGTAGCTAGTCTGACCTCACCATGAAGAACACAGGTCAGTCTGTAGCTAGTCTGACCTCACCATGAAAAACAGGTCAGTCTGTAGCTAGTCTGACCTCACCATGAAGAACACAGGTCAGTCTGTAGCTAGTCTGACCTCACCATGAAGAACACAGGTCAGTCTGTAGCTAGTCTGACCTCACCATGAAGAACACAGGTCAGTCTGTAGCTAGTCTGACCTCACCATGAAGAACACAGGTCAGTCTGTAGCTAGTCTGACCTCACCATGAAGAACACAGGTCAGTCTGTAGCTAGTCTGACCTCACCATGAAGAACACAGGTCAGTCTGTAGCTAGTCTGACCTCCCCATGAACTCTTGTCTCATTCACCTACAATAGATCAGTACATCACTTTGTAACCATGTATGAAACAATATTAGGCATCAGTGGCTTGCTATGTGAGGTTTGGTTTTCAGAATATTTTTGTCCATAATGATTCTGTCCACTACAACAGTATTGTCCATAATGATTCTGTCCACTACAATACAACAGTATTGTCCATAATGATTCTGTCCACTACAACAGTATTGTCCATAATGATTCTGTCCACTACAACAGTATTGTCCATAATGATTCTGTCCACTACAATACAACAGTATTGTCCATAATGATTCTGTCCACTACAACAGTATTGTCCATAATGATTCTGTCCAACACAATACAACAGTATTGTCCATAATGATTCTGTCCAATACAATACAACAGTATTGTCCATAATGATTCTGTCCACTACAACAGTATTGTCCATAATGATTCTGTCCACTACAATACAACAGTATTGTCCATAATGATTCTGTCCACTACAACAGTATTGTCCATAATGATTCTGTCCAACACAATACAACAGTATTGTCCATAATGATTCTGTCCACTACAATACAACAGTATTGTCCATAATGATTCTGTCCACTACAACAGTATTGTCCATAATGATTCTGTCCACTACAATACAACAGTATTGTCCATAATGATTCTGTCCAACACAATACAACAGTATTGTCCATAATGATTCTGTCCAACAAAATACAACAGTATTGTCCATAATGATTCTGTCCACTACAATACAACAGTATTGTCCATAATGATTCTGTCCAACAAAATACAACAGTATTGTCCATAATGATTCTGTCCACTACAATACAACAGTATTGTCCATAATGATTCTGTCCACTACAACAGTATTGTCCATAATGATTCTGTCCACTACAATACAACAGTATTGTCCATAATGATTCTGTCCACTACAACAGTATTGTCCATAATGATTCTGTCCAATACAACAGTATTGTCCATAATGATTCTGTCCAACACAATACAACAGTATTGTCCATAATGATTCTGTCCAACACAATACAACAGTATTGTCCATAATGATTCTGTCCAACACAATACAACAGTATTGTCCATAATGATTCTGTCCAACACAATACAACAGTATTGTCCATAATGATTCTGTCCAACACAATACAACAGTATTGTCCATAATGATTCTGTCCACTACAATACAACAGTATTGTCCATAATGATTCTGTCCACTACAATACAACAGTATTGTCCATAATGATTCTGTCCAACACAATACAACAGTATTGTCCATAATGATTCTGTCCACTACAATACAACAGTATTGTCCATAATGATTCTGTCCAACACAATACAACAGTATTGTCCATAATGATTCTGTCCACTACAATACAACAGTATTGTCCATAATGATTCTGTCCACTACAACAGTATTGTCCATAATGATTCTGTCCACTACAACAGTATTGTCCATAATGATTCTGTCCACTACAACAGTATTGTCCATAATGATTCTGTCCACTACAGCAGTATTGTCCATAATGATTCTGTCCACTACAATACAACAGAACTGTGTCTTCTGCTCCGTCCTCAGCGCCCCCAGACAGCACACATCATAAACAGTGTTTTTTTGTGAGGGTACCTCATGGCTGAATGTCTGAAAAATGTCCCATTCCTCCAGTCCCAGAGGTGGAGGGAGAGGGCGACAGCATCAGCTCGTTGTGTACCCAGATCGCCTCAGCCTTCAGTGGGCCTCCTGAAGACCCCTTCTCCCAGGCCCCCATGCCCCGACCAACCTCCACCCCACAGTCACCTGTAGCGCCCCCGGGGGCTCAGCCAGGTAACTACACTCCACTGCAACACAAACCATGACAGCCGACACACACAATAACACAAGTTCACATTCATTTGTCCAGGCCTCGTCTCCCTGCATTTTGAATAACACCTTATGAAGTGCTAATGATACTTCAGATGGTCATATCTTTCATATTCAATCATCTATTATTACCATGTCTATATACCACATGGTGTCTGTATGTATCCTCTAATATTACCACATGGTGTCTGTATGTATCATCTAATATTACCATGTCTATATACCACATGGTGTCTGTATGTATCATCTACTATTACCATGTCTATATACCACATGGTGTCTGTATGTATCCTCTAATATTACCACATGGTGTCTGTATGTATCATCTAATATTACCATGTCTATATACCACATGGTGTCTGTATGTATCATCTACTATTACCATGTCTATATACCACATGGTGTCTGTATGTATCATCTACTATTACCATGTCTATATACCACATGGTGTCTGTATGTATCATCTACTATTACCACATGGTGTCTGTATGTATCATCTACTATTACCACATGGTGTCTGTATGTATCATCTAATATTACCACATGGTGTCTGTATGTATCATCTAATATTACCACATGGTGTCTGTATGTATCATCTAATATTACCATGTCTATATACCACATGGTGTCTGTATGTATCCTCTAATATTACCACATGGTGTCTGTATGTATCATCTAATATTACCATGTCTATATACCACAGGTGTCTGTATGTATCATCTACTATTACCATGTCTATATACCACATGGTGTCTGTATGTATCATCTACTATTACCATGTCTATATACCACATGGTGTCTGTATGTATCATCTACTATTACCTTGTCTATATACCACATGGTGTCTGTATGTATCATCTACTATTACCATGTCTATATACCACATGGTGTCTGTATGTATCATCTACTATTACCATGTCTATAGACCACATGGTGTCTGTATGTATCATCTACTATTACCATGTCTATATACCACATGGTGTCTGTATGTATCATCTACTATTACCACATGGTGTCTGTATGTATCATCTACTATTACCACATGGTGTCTGTATGTATCCTCTAATATTACCACATGGTGTCTGTATGTATCATCTAATATTACCATGTCTATATACCACATGGTGTCTGTATGTATCATCTACTATTACCATGTCTATATACCACATGGTGTCTGTATGTATCATCTACTATTACCATGTCTATATACCACATGGTGTCTGTATGTATCATCTACTATTACCACATGGTGTCTGTATGTATCATCTACTATTACCACATGGTGTCTGTATGTATCATCTAATATTACCACATGGTGTCTGTATGTATCATCTAATATTACCACATGGTGTCTGTATGTATCATCTAATATTACCATGTCTATATACCACATGGTGTCTGTATGTATCATCTACTATTACCATGTCTATATACCACATGGTGTCTGTATGTATCCTCTAATATTACCACATGGTGTCTGTATGTATCATCTAATATTACCATGTCTATATACCACATGGTGTCTGTATGTATCATCTACTATTACCATGTCTATATACCACATGGTGTCTGTATGTATCATCTACTATTACCATGTCTATATACCACATGGTGTCTGTATGTATCATCTACTATTACCACATGGTGTCTGTATGTATCATCTACTATTACCACATGGTGTCTGTATGTATCATCTAATATTACCACATGGTGTCTGTATGTATCATCTAATATTACCACATGGTGTCTGTATGTATCATCTAATATTACCATGTCTATATACCACATGGTGTCTGTATGTATCCTCTAATATTACCACATGGTGTCTGTATGTATCATCTAATATTACCATGTCTATATACCACATGGTGTCTGTATGTATCATCTACTATTACCATGTCTATATACCACATGGTGTCTGTATGTATCATCTACTATTACCATGTCTATATACCACATGGTGTCTGTATGTATCATCTACTATTACCTTGTCTATATACCACATGGTGTCTGTATGTATCATCTACTATTACCATGTCTATATACCACATGGTGTCTGTATGTATCATCTACTATTACCATGTCTATAGACCACATGGTGTCTGTATGTATCATCTACTATTACCATGTCTATATACCACATGGTGTCTGTATGTATCATCTACTATTACCACATGGTGTCTGTATGTATCATCTACTATTACCACATGGTGTCTGTATGTATCCTCTAATATTACCACATGGTGTCTGTATGTATCATCTAATATTACCATGTCTATATACCACATGGTGTCTGTATGTATCATCTACTATTACCATGTCTATATACCACATGGTGTCTGTATGTATCATCTACTATTACCATGTCTATATACCACATGGTGTCTGTATGTATCATCTACTATTACCACATGGTGTCTGTATGTATCATCTACTATTACCACATGGTGTCTGTATGTATCATCTAATATTACCACATGGTGTCTGTATGTATCATCTAATATTACCACATGGTGTCTGTATGTATCATCTAATATTACCATGTCTATATACCACATGGTGTCTGTATGTATCATCTACTATTACCATGTCTATATACCACATGGTGTCTGTATGTATCCTCTAATATTACCACATGGTGTCTGTATGTATCATCTAATATTACCATGTCTATATACCACATGGTGTCTGTATGTATCATCTACTATTACCATGTCTATATACCACATGGTGTCTGTATGTATCATCTACTATTACCATGTCTATATACCACATGGTGTCTGTATGTATCATCTACTATTACCACATGGTGTCTGTATGTATCATCTACTATTACCACATGGTGTCTGTATGTATCATCTAATATTACCACATGGTGTCTGTATGTATCATCTAATATTACCACATGGTGTCTGTATGTATCATCTAATATTACCATGTCTATATACCACATGGTGTCTGTATGTATCCTCTAATATTACCACATGGTGTCTGTATGTATCATCTAATATTACCATGTCTATATACCACATGGTGTCTGTATGTATCATCTACTATTACCATGTCTATATACCACATGGTGTCTGTATGTATCATCTACTATTACCATGTCTATATACCACATGGTGTCTGTATGTATCATCTACTATTACCTTGTCTATATACCACATGGTGTCTGTATGTATCATCTACTATTACCATGTCTATATACCACATGGTGTCTGTATGTATCATCTACTATTACCATGTCTATAGACCACATGGTGTCTGTATGTATCATCTACTATTACCATGTCTATATACCACATGGTGTCTGTATGTATCATCTACTATTACCACATGGTGTCTGTATGTATCATCTACTATTACCACATGGTGTCTGTATGTATCCTCTAATATTACCACATGGTGTCTGTATGTATCATCTAATATTACCATGTCTATATACCACATGGTGTCTGTATGTATCATCTACTATTACCATGTCTATATACCACATGGTGTCTGTATGTATCATCTACTATTACCATGTCTATATACCACATGGTGTCTGTATGTATCATCTACTATTACCACATGGTGTCTGTATGTATCATCTACTATTACCACATGGTGTCTGTATGTATCATCTAATATTACCACATGGTGTCTGTATGTATCATCTAATATTACCACATGGTGTCTGTATGTATCATCTAATATTACCATGTCTATATACCACATGGTGTCTGTATGTATCCTCTAATATTACCACATGGTGTCTGTATGTATCATCTAATATTACCATGTCTATATACCACATGGTGTCTGTATGTATCATCTACTATTACCATGTCTATATACCACATGGTGTCTGTATGTATCATCTACTATTACCATGTCTATATACCACATGGTGTCTGTATGTATCATCTACTATTACCTTGTCTATATACCACATGGTGTCTGTATGTATCCTCTAATATTACCACATGGTGTCTGTATGTATCATCTACTATTACCATGTCTATATACCACATGGTGTCTGTATGTATCATCTACTATTACCATGTCTATAGACCACATGGTGTCTGTATGTATCATCTACTATTACCATGTCTATATACCACATGGTGTCTGTATGTATCATCTACTATTACCACATGGTGTCTGTATGTATCATCTACTATTACCACATGGTGTCTGTATGTATCATCTAATATTACCACATGGTGTCTGTATGTATCATCTAATATTACCACATGGTGTCTGTATGTATCATCTAATATTACCATGTCTATATACCACATGGTGTCTGTATGTATCATCTAATATTACCACATGGTGTCTGTATGTATCATCTACTATTACCACATGGTGTCTGTATGTATCATCTAATATTACCACATGGTGTCTGTATGTATCATCTAATATTACCATGTCTATATACCACATGGTGTCTGTATGTATCATCTACTATTACCATGTCTATATACCACATGGTGTCTGTATGTATCATCTACTATTACCATGTCTATATACCACATGGTGTCTGTATGTATCATCTACTATTACCACATGGTGTCTGTATGTATCATCTACTATTACCATGTCTATATACCACATGGTGTCTGTATGTATCATCTAATATTACCATGTCTATATACCACATGGTGTCTGTATGTATCATCTACTATTACCATGTCTATATACCACATGGTGTCTGTATGTATCATCTAATATTACCACATGGTGTCTGTATGTATCATCTACTATTACCATGTCTATATACCACATGGTGTCTGTATGTATCATCTACTATTACCATGTCTATATACCACATGGTGTCTGTATGTATCATCTACTATTACCATGTCTATATACCACATGGTGTCTGTATGTATCATCTACTATTACCATGTCTATATACCACATGGTGTCTGTATGTATCATCTACTATTACCATGTCTATATACCACATGGTGTCTGTATGTATCATCTACTATTACCACATGGTGTCTGTATGTATCATCTAATATTACCACATGGGGTCTGTATGTATCATCTAATATTACCACATGGTGTCTGTATGTATCATCTAATATTACCACATGGTGTCTGTATGTATCATCTAATATTACCATGTCTATATACCACATGGTGTCTGTATGTATCATCTACTATTACCATGTCTATATACCACATGGTGTCTGTATGTATCATCTACTATTACCACATGGTGTCTGTATGTATCATCTAATATTACCACATGGGGTCTGTATGTATCATCTAATATTACCACATGGTGTCTGTATGTATCATCTAATATTACCACATGGTGTCTGTATGTATCATCTAATATTACCATGTCTATATACCACATGGTGTCTGTATGTATCATCTACTATTACCATGTCTATATACCACATGGTGTCTGTATGTATCATCTAATATTACCACATGGTGTCTGTATGTATCATCTAATATTACCATGTCTATATACCACATGGTGTCTGTATGTATCATCTAATATTACCACATGGTGTCTGTATGTATCATCTACTATTACCATGTCTATATACCACATGGTGTCTGTATGTATCATCTAATATTACCACATGGTGTCTGTATGTATCATCTAATATTACCATGTCTATATACCACATGGTGTCTGTATGTATCATCTACTATTACCACATGGTGTCTGTATGTATCATCTAATATTACCACATGGTGTCTGTATGTATCATCTAATATTACCATGTCTATATACCACATGGTGTCTGTATGTATCATCTACTATTACCACATGGTGTCTGTATGTATCATCTAATATTACCACATGGTGTCTGTATGTATCATCTACTATTACCATGTCTATATACCACATGGTGTCTGTATGTATCATCTACTATTACCACATGGTGTCTGTATGTATCATCTAATATTACCATGTCTATATACCACATGGTGTCTGTATGTATCATCTACTATTACCACATGGTGTCTGTATGTATCATCTAATATTACCACATGGTGTCTGTATGTATCATCTACTATTACCACATGGTGTCTGTATGTATCATCTAATATTACCACATGGTGTCTGTATGTATCATCTAATATTACCACATGGTGTCTGTATGTATCATCTAATATTACCATGTCTATATACCACATGGTGTCTGTATGTATCATCTAATATTACCATGTCTATATACCACATGGTGTCTGTATGTATCATCTACTATTACCACATGGTGTCTGTATGTATCATCTAATATTACCACATGGTGTCTGTATGTATCATCTAATATTACCACATGGTGTCTGTATGTATCATCTAATATTACCACATGGTGTCTGTATGTATCATCTACTATTACCACATGGTGTCTGTATGTATCATCTACTATTACCACATGGTGTCTGTATGTATCATCTAATATTACCACATGGTGTCTGTATGTATCATCTAATATTACCACATGGTGTCTGTATGTATCATCTAATATTACCACATGGTGTCTGTATGTATCATCTAATATTACCATGTCTATATACCACATGGTGTCTGTATGTATCATCTACTATTACCATGTCTATATACCACATGGTGTCTGTATGTATCATCTACTATTACCACATGGTGTCTGTATGTATCATCTAATATTACCACATGGTGTCTGTATGTATCATCTAATATTACCATGTCTATATACCACATGGTGTCTGTATGTATCATCTACTATTACCATGTCTATATACCACATGGTGTCTGTATGTATCATCTAATATTACCACATGGTGTCTGTATGTATCATCTACTATTACCATGTCTATATACCACATGGTGTCTGTATGTATCATCTACTATTACCACATGGTGTCTGTATGTATCATCTAATATTACCATGTCTATATACCACATGGTGTCTGTATATATAATCTAATATTACCACATGGTGTCTGTATGTATCATCTAATATTACCACATGGTGTCTGTATGTATCATCTAATATTACCACATGGTGTCTGTATGTATCATCTAATATTACCACATGGTGTCTGTATGTATCATCTAATATTACCACATGGTGTCTGTATGTATCATCTAATATTACCACATGGTGTCTGTATGTTTCATCTAATATTTGTCTAACTCTCCAGCACTGCCGCCTCCACTTCCTGCCCGAGACACTAACCCCTGGGCCAAGACTCCTGGCCACGCAGGGCACCATACCCCCCCGACCTCCACCTCAGCACACCCAGGTAAGGACTAGAGCATAGAAATAGATTTAGGAGCCTCGGGCCCCTTGGTGTTAGGCTACTACTGTGGTTGTTCTGTTTCTCTGGACTGAGACACCAGACCAGAACATGGGCTGGTTCTGTTTCTATGGACTGAGACACCAGACCAGAACACAGACTGGTTCTGTTTCTATGGACTGAGACACCAGACCAGAACACAGACAGGCTGGTTCTGTTTCTATGGACTGAGACACCAGACCAGAACACAGACAGGCTGGTTCTGTTTCTATGGACTGAGAAACCAGACCAGAACACAGACAGGCTGGATTCAACTAAACTGATTCCACAGCAAGTCTGATGCTTAGCAAGTTCGCAACGTCATGATTGTCATCAATCAATCTAATCTATTGATAATGCTCTTTCTACATCATCTGTTGTCGGTGTTATTGTTCAGCTTTAAGATGCTTTCAGGGTCAATTATTAGGATTTACTCCGAAACGTCTAAACATTCCATTATGTTTTCTCTACTAGGAGGTGATTGGACGACACCAGTGATTGTAGCTCCTCCCTCCGCCACATCGTCTCCGTCTCACCACTCCCACCGCCGCACGCCGTCGGAGGCTGACCGTTGGCTCGAGGAGGTCACCAAGTCTGTCCGCGCTCCGCAACTCGGGTCCACACCCCCCTCCCAACCGTTCCTCACCCCCAACCCACCAGCCTTCTCCATCCCCCCAACCCAGGCTTTCATTGTCCCCATGCCTTCCCCCCAGGCCTTCCCTGCTGCCCTACCCCCTAACCAGGCCTTCCCTGCTGCCCTACCCCTAAACAGGCCTTCCCTGCTACCCTACCCCCTAACCAGGCCTTCCCTGCTGCCCTACCCCCTAACCAGGCCTTCCCTGCTGCCCTACCCCCTAACCAGGCCTTCCCTGCTACCCTACCCCTAACCAGGCCTTCCCTGCTACCCTACCCCCTAACCAGGCCTTCCCTGCTACCCTACCCCCTAACCAGGCCTTCCCTGCTACCCTACCCCCTAACCAGGCCTTCCCTGCTACCCTACCCCCTAACCAGGCCTTCCCTGCCACACTAGCCCCTAACCAGCCCTTCTCCACCCCCCCAACCCAGGCAGTTGCCCCTGTGGCCTTCATGTCCTCTCTGCCCCCTGCGATTCCCATGCTGGCCCCTCGCCAACCTGCCTACCACACCCAGGCCACAGCCTCCTACCCCATGTCCAACGGGCTGCCCTATGCCCATCCCAGTGTGCCTGTGATGGGTATCACACCCTCTCAGATGGTGGCCAATGTGTTTGGTTCAGCCACTCAGCCCCAGGCGTACCCCACCCCCAGCCCCAGGCGTACCCCACCCCCCAGTATGGCCCTGATCAGCACACTGTGTGTATCCCCTTCAGCAACCCCCACCAGCAGCCCCTTCCCTTCCAGGCACCCAATGGGAGTGTAGCCTTCAACGGGGGTGGGGCCGACAGCTGGGCCCCTCCCTCCCTGCCCCCTCCGTCCTCCCCGGCCCCTCCCCTTCCCCCGCAACCCCTGGCGACCGCCGATCCCTTCGAGGCCAAGTGGGCCGCCCTGGAGACCCACCCCCGCCAGCGCACCACGCCGTCGCCCACTAACCCCTTCTCCTCCGAGCTGCACAAGACCTTTGAGATCCAACTCTAGAGACTGAGAAGCTGGGAGGAGGAGGAGGAGGTGGACTGGGACTGAGGAGGAGGTGGTGATTATGGGGGATAGGATACTTTTTTAATGAATTTGCAGGTTGGTGAGAGATGGGAGAGGAGCAGACTAGCCTTTCTCTCAGTCTCTACATCCGCCTGGATTGTCTTAGTGGAGGACCTGAGTGGAGGAGATGGGTGGGTGGGTGGAGCTATCAGCAGGGATGATGGATGGAAACAGGGAAGGAGAGATGGAGGTATGGAGGTGCTGCTGCTGCTTACCAGACATTTAATTTGTATTGTGGGTTTAGTTGTGTTGCTTTGGATTACGTGGAAGTGGATATGATGACCCTGTGGAGTGGTGGATCTGAGAACACACAGCCCCGACCCCAACACCCGACCCCAGCCCCGACCCCGACCCCAGCCCCGACCCCAGCCCCAGCCCCGACCCCAACCCCCGACCCCAGCCCCAACACCGACCCCAGCCCCGACCCCAACCCCGACCCGAGCCCTCCCAGCTCTCGAGACACACTCAAACAACTTTACCAGGGGTTCCTACCCCTTCCTCCCTCTCCTGATCCAGCTCACAGCGCCCCCAGGTGGCTGGAGTATGATCTGCTCTCCCGACCACCTGTCGGACAGAAGGACTGCAGCACTGAAAGAGAACTGAGCTTCCAGACCAGAGGTTCTCATCTAAAAACATTTAAAAAATCAGAAAAAGTGAGAGAATGCCAAAATCTTTATTTTTATGCATTAAGGTATATTTTAAAAAATAGCTTTGGAAATCTAACAGAAGAGTTGTAAAGTAATCTCTGCCAAGGGCACAGAGGATAGCTAGCTACAATGAGGGGATGTGCAACCTGTATACAAGAAACTATCATATATTATAAATCTATATCTATTAAGAATATATTAGTGTACACAGCTCACGGCAACTGATTTCTGTGATGACTTGAAGAGAGAATGTGTTGACGGGACGGCTGTTTTATTTTTGTGTTCCGTCTCATTTTGCCGTTCGCTGTTTTCATCCTGTGATTGGATGTTCTTCTCACTGTAAATAGCTCAATCATCATCGCAGAAACAATCGATGTGGATCCAGCGGGCAGCAGTGTGGTCGGCAGTATGGGGTACCCTGGGGGTGTATTCGTTAAGAACCAAACGGGGGAGAGGGACCTACTTGAATTTTCCAATAGAAACTCTTGTTTCCATTTGCGTAACGTTTTGCTACGGTGCGCGACTAATGAATACACCCCCAGGCTGCCTCTGCTACCACTGATCTGCCCTCTCAAGTCTCCTTACTATGATAGTACTAGTCTAGTACTCGATAGTACTAGTAATTAGTACTCATCTAGTACTCGATAGTACTGGTAATTAGTACTCATCTAGTACTCGATAGTACTGGTAATTAGTACTCATCTAGTACTCGATAGTACTGGTAATTAGTACTCATCTAGTACTCGATAGTACTAGTAATTAGTACTCATCTAGTACTCGATAGTACTGGTAATTAGTACTCATCTAGTACTCGATAGTACTGGTGAGTCGTACTCATCTAGTACTCGATAGTACTGGTAATTAGTACTAATCGAGTACTCGATAGTACTGGTAATTAGTACTCATCTAGTACTCGATAGTACTGGTGAGTCGTACTCATCTAGTACTCGATAGTACTAGTAATTAGTACTCATCTAGTACTCGATAGTACTAGTAATTAGTACTCATCTAGTACTCGATAGTACTGGTAATTAGTACTCATCTAGTACTCGATAGTACTGGTGAGTCGTACTCGATAGTACTGGTAATTAGTACTCATCTAGTACTCGATAGTACTAGTAATTAGTACTCATCTAGTACTCGATAGTACTGGTAAATAGTACTCATCTAGTACTCGATATTACTAGTAATTAGTACTCATCTAGTACTCAATTTTACTGGTAATTAGTACTCATCTAGTACTCGATATTACTGGTAATTAGTACTCATCTAGTACTCGATAGTACTGGTAATTAGTACTCATCTAGTACTCGATAGTACTGGTAATTAGTACTCATCTAGTACTCGATAGTACTGGTAATTAGTACTCATCTAGTACTCGATAGTACTGGTAATTAGTACTCATCTAGTACTCGATAGTACTGGTAATTAGTACTCATCTAGTACTCGATAGTACTGGTAATTAGTACTCATCTAGTACTTAATAGTACTATTCGTTAGGACTTAACTACATTTGACTTCCATCTTCATTGTCATTCTTTTATTTTATTGCGGTAATGTTTGTACTGTGTTGTTGTTGTATATTAACACTACGGACAGTGTCATCTCCCAATTTTATTTATCCTTCAATGATATTATTTTTTAAATAAAAATGATTGATTTCCCCATATTATTTGCACACGCACTATAGTACAGTAGTTCATCACTTCATGACTTGTAGTGAATGATGGTCATCAGTTCATGGCTGTGGGTAATGTCAGCCCCCCCCCCCCCCCCATAACTGATATCTGTGGCTAAAGGGTGCAAAATTCCAGTAATTTTTCAAAAATACCCAGGGAATTCTGGAAAACCTGGGAATTTTGGTAGAGTTATCGGGAAACATGCAACCCTATCGGTGTCAGAAGGACAGGGCCTGACCTCTAATCTGGCGGGGGGCCTGACCTCTAACTGACGGTGGTCCTGACCTCTAATCTGGCGGGGGGCCTGACCTCTAGTCTGGCGGTGGTCCTGACCTCTAATCTGGCGGTGGTCCTGACCTCTAATCTGACGGTGGTCCTGACCTCTAATCTGACGGTGGTCCTGACCTCTAATCTGGCGGGGGGGCCTGACCTCTAATCTGGCGGTGGTCCTGACCTCTAATCTGACGGGGGGCCTGACCTCTAATCTGGGGAGGTCCTGACCTCTAATCTAATGACTGGCGGTGGTCCTGACCTCTAATCCTGACCTCTAATCTGACGGTGGTCCTGACCTCTAATCTGGCAGGGGCCTGACCTCTTTAATCTGACGGGGGTCCTGACCTCTTTAATCTGACGGTGGTCCTGACCTCTAATCTGGCGGGGGGCCTGACCTCTAATCTGACGGTGGTCCTGACCTCTAATCTGACGGTGGTCCTGACCTCTAATCTGACGGTGGTCCTGACCTCTAATCTGGCGGGGGGCCTGACCTCTTTAATCTGACGGTGGTCCTGACCTCTAATCTGACGGGGGGCCTGACCTCTTTAATCTGACGGGGGCCAGACAGTGAGTCCAGCTGTTTGCAATGGAAAGAGACAGAGAACCTGTTTCTCTTTCTCTGGTTTGAGTCCGAAATGGAACACTATTCCCTACATAGTGCACTACTTTTGACCAGGAGTAAGGAGCGGTAGTGTGTGTACAGTGCATTTGGAAAGTATTCAGACCCCTTAACCTTTTCCCCCATGTTGTTACGTTTCAGCCTTATTCTACAATTGATTCAATTTAGGGCGGCAGGTAGCCTAGTGGTTAGAGGAGGCAGGTAGCCTAGTGGTTAGAGGAGGCAGGTAGCCTAGTGGTTAGAGGAGGCAGGTAGCCTAGTGGTTAGAGGAGGCAGGTAGCCTAGTGGTTAGAGGAGGCAGGTAGCCTAGTGGTTAGAGGAGGCAGGTAGCCTAGTGGTTAGAGGAGGCAGGTAGCCTAGTGGTTAGAGGAGGCAGGTAGCCTAGTGGTTATCACATTCACATAAGTATTCAGGCTCTTCACTCAGTACTTTGTTGATGCACCTTTGGCAGCGATTACAGCCTCAGGTCTTATTGGGTAGGATGCTACAAGCTTGACACACCTGTATTTGGGGAGTTTCTCCAGTTCTACTCTGCAGATCCTCTCAAGCTCTGTCAGGTTGGATGGGGAGTGTTGCTGCCTAGCTATTTTCAGGTCTCTCCAGAGATGTTCGATCTGGTTCAAGTCCGGGCTATGGCTGGGCCACTCAAGGACATTCAGAGACTTGTCCTGAAGCCTCTCCTGCATTGTCTTGTCTGTGTGCTTAGGGTCGTTGTCCTGTTGGAAGGTGAACCTTCACCCCAATCTGAGGTCCTGAGAGCTCTGGAGCAGGTTTTCATCAAGGATCCCTGTACTTTGCTCTGTTCATTTTCCCTCGATCTTGACTAATCTCCCAGTCCCTGCAGCTGAAAAACATCCCCGCAGCAGGATGCTGCCACCACCATGCTTCACCGTAGGGATGGTGCCAAGTTTCCTCCAGACGTGACGCTTGGCTTTCAGGCCAAACAGTTCAATCTTGGTTTCATCAGACCAGAGAATCTTGTTTCTCATGGTCTGAGAGTCATTAGCTGCCTTTTGGCAAACTCCAAGTGGGCTGCCATGTGCTTTTTACTGAGGAGTGGCTTCTGTCTGGCCACTCTACCATAAAGGCCTGATTGGCGGAGTGCTGCAGAGATGGTTGTCCTTGTGGAAGGATCTCCAATCTCCACAGAGGAACTCTGGAGCTCTTTCAGTGACCATCAGGATCTTGGTCACCTCCCTGACCAAGGCCCTTCTCTTCAGATTGCTCAGTTTGGCCGTTCGTCCAGCTCTAGGAAGAGTCTTGGTGGTTCCAAACTTCTTCCAGTTAAGAATGATGGAGGCCACTATGTTCTTGAGGACCTTCAATGCTGCAGACATTTTTTGGTACCCTTCCCCAGATCTGTGCCTCGACACAATCCTGTCTCGGAGCTCTATGGACAATTCTTTCGACCTCGTGGCTTGGTTTTTTACTCTGACTTGCACTGTCAACTGTGGGACCTTATATAGACAGGTGTGTGCCTTTCCAAATCTTGTCCAATCAATTGAATTTACCACAGGTGGACTCCAATCAAGTTGTAGAAACATCTCAAGGATGATCAATGGAAACAGGATGCACCTGAGCTCAATTTCGAGTCTCACAGCAAAGGGTCTGAATACTTATGTAAATAAGGTATTTCTGTTGTTTTCGCTTTGTCATTATGGGGTATTGTGATGTCATTATGGGGTATTGTGATGTCATTATGGGGTATTGTGATGTCATTATGGGGTATTGTGATGTCATCATGGGGTGATGTCATTATGGGGTATTGTGATGTCATTATGGGGTATTGTGATGTAGATTGATGAGAATTTGTTGTTGTATTTAATACATTGTAGAATAAGGCTGTAACATAACAAAATGTGGTAAAAGTCAAGGGGTCTGAATACTTTCCAAAGGCACTGTATATGGTGCACTACTTTTGACCAGGAGAAATGCACTATATAGGGAATAGGGTGCCATTTGGGATGTACACTCTGACCCTCACTCTGGTCTGACATACTTGTTTTATCAGGCCTTTTTAATCAAACCAGTTTTATCAAGCCTGTGAATACGATAAGTTCTCTGATCTAGTGAATATGATCTGGTCTCTGATCTCGTGAATATGATCTGGTCTCTGATCTCGTGAATATGATCTGGTCTCTGATCTAGTGAATATGATCTGGTCTCTGATCTAGTGAACATGATCTGGTCTCTGATCTAGTGAATATGATCTGGTCTCTGATCTAGTGAACATGATCTGGTCTCTGATCTAGTGAACATGATCTGGTCTCTGATCTAGTGAACATGATCTGGTCTCTGATCTAGTGAATATGATCTGGTCACTGATCTAGTGAATATGATCTGGTCACTGATCTAGTGAATATGATCTGGTCTCTGATCTAGTGAATATGATCCTGATCTAGTGAATATGATCTGGTCTGATCTAGTGAATATGATCTGGTCATCTAGTGAATATGATCCTATCTAGTGAATATGATCTGGTCTCTGATCTAGTGAATATGATCTGGTCTCTGATCTAGTGAATATGATCTGGTCTCTGATCTAGTGAATATGATCTGGTCTCTGATCTAGTGAATATGATCTGGTCTCTGATCTAGTGAATATGATCTGGTCTCTGATCTAGTGAACATGATCTGGTCTCTGATCTAGTGAATATGATCTGGTCTCTGATCTAGTGAACATGATCTGGTCTCTGATCTAGTGAATATGATCTGGTCACTGATCTAGTGAATATGATCTGGTCACTGATCTAGTGAATATGATCTGGTCTCTGATCTAGTGAATATGATCCTCTGATCTAGTGAATATGATCTGGTCTCTGATCTAGTGAATATGATCTGGTCACTGATCTAGTGAACATGATCTGGTCTCTGATCTAGTGAATATGATCTGGTCTCTGATCTAGTGAATATGATCTGGTCTCTGATCTAGTGAATATGATCTGGTCTCTGATCAAGTGTTCTCTGATTTCATTAGTTTATTCCACTTCTTTCCAGAACAAATTAAGCTAAAAATATGTAATAAATTGATGGTGGAAGAAGAAAAACAAGCTTCTGGGTGTTTATGAGTTCCCTGTGTTCCCTGTGTTCCGTGAGTTCCCTGTGTTCCCTGTGTTCCGTGAGTTCCATGTGTTCCGTGAGTTCCATGTGTTCCATGTGTTCCGTGAGTTCCATGTGTTCAGTGTGTTCCCTGTGTTCCGTGAGTTCCCTGTGTTCCGTGAGTTCACTGTGTTCCGTGTGTTCCCTGTGTTCCGTGAGTTCACTGTGTTCCCTGTGTTCCGTGAATTCCATGTGTTCCCTGTGTTCCGTGAGTTCCTTGAGTTCCCTGTGTTCCCTGTGTTCCGTGAGTTCAATGTGTTCCGTGTGTTCACTGTGTTCCCTGTGTTCCGTGAGTTCCTTGAGTTCCCTGTGTTCCGTGAGTTCAATGTGTTCCGTGAGTTCCGTGTGTTCACTGTGTTCACTGTGTTCCGTGTGTTCCGTGTGTTCACTGTGTTCACTGTGTTCACTGTGTTCACTGTGTTCACTGTGTTCACTGTGTTCACGATGCCTTTCTTTGATTCTGCTACTAGTGATTTACATATATTTTAAAAAGTAACTTTACCTGCTAAAACTTTTATGCAATGTAGGTAATTGTGTAAGATTAATTTTTGAAACCTCCTGCTTTGGGCTGGATGTTCATACATAATCTATGAGCAGAATTACAGTTTACCTAAATTATCCTTGAAATTGACTATTTTCTGGAAGCTGTGCAGTGTCATGTTCCTACATTTTTGACACATTGGCCAGCACCCACAGAGCAATTTGAGGTCCAGCCAATGGCTTTCGGCCCCTAGCCATTTGATTGACAGCTAGCATTAGCAAGACTCGCACACAGCAGAGAGAGAGAGCAATGACGTCCTGCACATATCCGCACACATATGACGTAGTACACCATTTTCAGGGACCCGTTTTGGCACTTGAATGCTACTTTCAGAACAACTGGAAAATCTCTTAAGATATGTGCTATTCTGATCCTCACCTCCTCTGACTGCGTGGGGGCGTTGTCATGACAATGTCCCCTTGTCCATCACATGGAAGCGAGAGGGATAACTGGGAACAACATCTGTCTTCTCCAGCAGGTGCCGTTTTTTCGCATGGAGGTCCATAGGAGTGTCGAATGTATTATTGTTGTTGTTGTTGTTGTTTTAACGTATGGCATGTTTTCTACGTGTGGCTCTTTTGATCGAATATAAGTTTTGTAATTATTAGGTTGTTATGTTACTGATATAAGTATGATATATTGGAGTTTGGTCGTCACTAGTTCGCACAGCCACAAAGTCGTTAACCCCACCAATTTCTACAATTTATCTTCATAAAATGTGATTTGAAACCTTAACCACAGTGTTAAACTTATCCCTAACCTTAAATGAAAACCACAAAGTTAATTTTTAGTTTTCATGAATTCCTACGATGTAGACTGTCGTCTTTGTGGCTGTGGTAACTAGTGGAAACAGTTGTACCTGTTCACAGTGAGATCTGCCCTCTGATTGGCTAGAATGGGTTCCACCTGATTTTTGCCTCCTCCCAAATGGCTTCTATTTTCGAAGACGTTTATTTTGGTTGTTTGAACGGCCACGACATTATCTGGATAATGTGTCCGTCATGATAAATGGACCCGGAAGAAGAACCTCAACAAACCAGTGGCCATGTGCAGGAAGGCAGCGCTGCGTTATGGTGCGGACGTGAAACACTGAAGGTAGGTGCATGGAAATAAACACGCAGCAAATGTCAGTCCAGAGAAGGACATTAAAGTTGGTAACTGATGTATCTTGTCTAGTAGATTCAGCTAAGGTTGTCTGTGCTAGTTAGTACATTAGTTTAACGTTACCAAGCTAAGCTTCACTATGAAAAGGTCTCGCATGGAAAACACTCCTGTTAGTTGGTGACAACCACCGCAACATGACAAACTAATTTATATTTTACATTTAGATTAGGTCTCTGACTAACTCGTTTATAATTGTGGTAACCACATTAGCTAATAGGTCAGCTGACTGACACACTTTATTATGTAGCGACATCAGTCATCCAGTCTTAAGAAACATCCGGATTTATTTTAGCAACATTATTAATAGCTGTTAATCAAACTTGTCCAGCGACCGGACTAGTTTGTACCATTCAACTAGCTACACTTGTAAACGACAGTGAATTACACAATGTTGTCTCCGCTATAATATACCCTGCTGTTTGCACTCCCAAGGGTCGGATTCACCATCAAAAGCATTTATCAGAGGCATTTCCATCATCTCTAGAAACACTAACCAGTCGCTGGGTTGAATGTGTTATTTACTATCAATTAAACATTAAAAACAAATGGCTGAAATACAGGGCGTTCACACATCTGCAGGAACCCCACTTGATAGTGTTTAAACTGGGGGAGGTGAGGCTCAGTGCGGTCTGGTATTACATGACAGCCACTGTTTTCTACACTATATATAATTAACGATCTACTAACCGCTCAGTTTACAGTCCAGACAACACATCTCAACATAGAAAACCCTTGATAAATATTATCAAAGGTCGGGGGCAACAACGGCATCTACACCGTGTCCTTCGTCCCCGGTCTTGTCGGCCACTGGTTTCCCCCAACGAGGGTGAGGGCAGGAGCGACACCATGTACTTGTTAATAACTACCTAGTTAACTAGCGCACGGTGTCCTTAATTAGCGAGTTAACTAGCGCACGGTGTCCTCAACCCTTATCTTAACCAGTACAAAATATCAACTTCAATGGAGTAACATCAGAGTTGATGTCCCAAGGATGCCAGATATCAAGGATCAGACCGTGGGTTTTGACCTGAGATATCTAGGATCAGACCGTGGGTTTTGACCTGAGATATCAAGGATCAGACCGTGGGTTTTGACCTGAGATATCAAGGATCAGACCGTGGGTTTTGACCTGAGATATCAAGGACCAGACCGTGGGATTTGACCTGAGATATCAAGGACCAGACCGTGGGATTTGACCTGAGATATCTAGGACCAGACCGTGGGTTTTGACCTGAGATATCTAGGATCAGACCGTGGGTTTTGACCTGAGGCCTTCCTCTTGACAGCGCTTGGCTCCAACGAACTGCTTTCCTTGTCCTAACCTTTAACCTCAGTCTCCTAACCTGCTTCGTCATTTTGGTATTGAAGTGGCGTGAAGTGTGTCAGTGTTTTGTTAAACTCTTTAATGCAGTTAACATTTCCAATTCTGGCATCTTTAATTGTTTTTGCTTTTTTTCTTCAACCAAGATACAAATGCTGTTTCTAATTTTTTTTTAAATAAAAGCTTTGGTGGCATCCTATAGAATCTGGGGGTCATCAACATTTTTTTTTAAATGTAGTGATCATATGAAATGTAATTAGTTAAACTTCAAATTAAGCACAGAATGTAGGATTTTGTAGTAATGAAATGTTGAAACGCCATCTTGTGGCTCTTTCAGTAGACGGAATTGTGGCCTAATCTTGCCTAACGGAAGGGCCTGCTTAAGGACCACCACTCAAACCCTCAACCCTTTTTAACAGGTGTTGCATATGAAATGCTCTGGACAGCCCTGACTTTGGCCTCCTCGTTCTCTTTCACCCTTTTTGGGTATTTCCAAAGACGTGGCCTCCTCGTTCTCTTTCACCCTTGTTGGGCATTTCCAAAGACGTGGCCTCCTCGTTCTCTTTCACCCTTGTTGGGCATTTCCAAAGACGTGGCCTCCTCGTTCTCTTTCACCCTTGTTGGGTATTTCCAAAGATGTGGCTTCACGGTTGGAACGTGTCACGATTTCTTCACTTAAAAATAAATAAAAATAAAATAAAAAAACTCACCATGATCTTTTCTACAACTTGGACATATCTGCTTCTCCCTTCTGTGTCTTGTCTTGTCTCTTCTATGTGGAGTCTTCTCCCTCCCTTGACCAAACTGCTTCGGTCTTGGAACAAATGCTCTGACTCTGTAGTTGATATTATCCCAACTGCACTTGAGAGAGACTCCATATCAACAAAAGAACAGATACTCTTGACTTTTTCATTATTCGCATGATTCATCCGACGAGCATCAATCACTCCAGGAATCTCTGCAACATCAACTTCCCACAAAGACGCCAGATATTCATGTGTTGACATGTGACTATAGCAGATTGAGTTGTCCTGTAGTGATGTTGACATGTGACTATAGCAGATTGAGTTGTCCTGTAGTGTGATGTTGACATGTGACTATAGCAGATTGAGTTGTCCTGTAGTGTGATGTTGACATGTGACTATAGCAGATTGAGTTGTCCTGTAGTGTGATGTTGACATGTGACTATAGCAGATTGAGTTGTCCTGTAGTGATGTTGACATGTGACTATAGCAGATTGAGTTGTCCTGTAGTGTGATGTTGACATGTGACTATAGCAGATTGAGTTGTCCTGTAGTGTGATGTTGACATGTGACTATAGCAGATTGAGTTGTCCTGTAGTGATGTTGACATGTGACTATAGCAGATTGAGTTGTCCTGTAGTGATGTTGACATGTGACTATAGCAGATTGAGTTGTCCTGTAGTGATGTTGACATGTGACTATAGCAGATTGAGTTGTCCTGTAGTGATGTTGACATGTGACTATAGCAGATTGAGTTGTCCTGTAGTGTGATGTTGACATGTGACTATAGCAGATTGAGTTGTCCTGTAGTGATGTTGACATGTGACTATAGCAGATTGCGTTGTCCTGTAGTGTGATGTTGACATGTGACTATAGCAGATTGAGTTGTCCTGTAGTGTGATGTTGACATGTGACTATAGCAGATTGAGTTGTCCTGTAGTGATGTTGACATGTGACTATAGCAGATTGAGTTGTCCTGTAGTGTGATGTTGACATGTGACTATAGCAGATTGAGTTGTCCTGTAGTGTGATGTTGACATGTGACTATAGCAGATTGAGTTGTCCTGTAGTGATGTTGACATGTGACTATAGCAGATTGAGTTGTCCTGTAGTGATGTTGACATGTGACTATAGCAGATTGAGTTGTCCTGTAGTGATGTTGACATGTGACTATAGCAGATTGAGTTGTCCTGTAGTGATGTTGACATGTGACTATAGCAGATTGAGTTGTCCTGTAGTGATGATGTTGACATGTGACTATAGCAGATTGAGTTGTCCTGTAGTGATGTTGACATGTGACTATAGCAGATTGAGTTGTCCTGTAGTGATGATGTTGACATGTGACTATAGCAGATTGAGTTGTCCTGTAGTGATGATGTTGACATGTGACTATAGCAGATTGAGTTGTCCTGTAGTGTGATGTTGACATGTGACTATAGCAGATTGAGTTGTCCTGTAGTGTGATGTTGACATGTGACTATAGCAGATTGAGTTGTCCTGTAGTGTGATGTTGACATGTGACTATAGCAGATTGAGTTGTCCTGTAGTGATGTTGACATGTGACTATAGCAGATTGAGTTGTCCTGTAGTGATGTTGACATGTGACTATAGCAGATTGAGTTGTCCTGTAGTGATGATGTGACATGTGACTATAGCAGATTGAGTTGTCCTGTAGTGATGTTGACATGTGACTATAGCAGATTGAGTTGTCCTGTAGTGATGATGTTGACATGTGACTATAGCAGATTGAGTTGTCCTGTAGTGATGTTGACATGTGACTATAGCAGATTGAGTTGTCCTGTAGTGATGATGTTGACATGTGACTATAGCAGATTGAGTTGTCCTGTAGTGATGATGTTGACATGTGACTATAGCAGATTGAGTTGTCCTGTAGTGTGATGTTGACATGTGACTATAGCAGATTGAGTTGTCCTGTAGTGTGATGTTGACATGTGACTATAGCAGATTGAGTTGTCCTGTAGTGATGTTGACATGTGACTATAGCAGATTGAGTTGTCCTGTAGTGTGATGTTGACATGTGACTATAGCAGATTGAGTTGTCCTGTAGTGTGATGTTGACATGTGACTATAGCAGATTGAGTTGTCCTGTAGTGTGATGTTGACATGTGACTATAGCAGATTGAGTTGTCCTGTAGTGTGATGTTGACATGTGACTGTATAGCAGATTGATAGCAGATTGAGTTGTCCTGTAGTGTGATGTTGACATGTGACTATAGCAGATTGAGTTGTCCTGTAGTGTGATGTTGACATGTGACTATAGCAGATTGAGTTGTCCTGTAGTGTGATGTTGACATGTGACTATAGCAGATTGAGTTGTCCTGTAGTGTGATGTTGACATGTGACTATAGCAGATTGAGTTGTCCTGTAGTGATGTTGACATGTGACTATAGCAGATTGAGTTGTCCTGTAGTGATGATGTTGACATGTGACTATAGCAGATTGAGTTGTCCTGTAGTGATGTTGACATGTGACTATAGCAGATTGAGTTGTCCTGTAGTGTGATGTTGACATGTGACTATAGCAGATTGAGTTGTCCTGTAGTGATGTTGACATGTGACTATAGCAGATTGAGTTGTCCTGTAGTGATGTTGACATGTGACTATAGCAGATTGAGTTGTCCTGTAGTGATGTTGACATGTGACTATAGCAGATTGAGTTGTCCTGTAGTGATGTTGACATGTGACTATAGCAGATTGAGTTGTCCTGTAGTGATGTTGACATGTGACTATAGCAGATTGAGTTGTCCTGTAGTGTGATGTTGACATGTGACTATAGCAGATTGAGTTGTCCTGTAGTGTGATGTTGACATGTGATTATAGCAGATTGAGTTGTCCTGTAGTGATGTTGACATGTGACTATAGCAGATTGAGTTGTCCTGTAGTGATGTTGACATGTGACTATAGCAGATTGAGTTGTCCTGTAGTGATGTTGACATGTGACTATAGCAGATTGAGTTGTCCTGTAGTGTGATGTTGACATGTGACTATAGCAGATTGAGTTGTCCTGTAGTGTGATGTTGACATGTGACTATAGCAGATTGAGTTGTCCTGTAGTGTGATGTTGACATGTGACTATAGCAGATTGAGTTGTCCTGTAGTGATGTTGACATGTGACTATAGCAGATTATTTCCCAGGGGATGAGGTGTCTTCTACTAACCAATAGTCTTTTCTCTTCACAGGCGCCGACGTTGGACAGGGCAAATCTTGCTGTTCCCAAAAATGCTGACATCACCAGTATCTCTGACATCACCAGTATCTCTGACATCACCAGTATCTCTGACATCACCAGTATCTCTGACATCACCAGTATCTCTGACATCAACAGTATCTCTGACATCACCAGTATCTCTGACCAAACTTCAATTCGATCTGTAAAGGTCTATCTACCTACACCCCTCTACACACCACACAACCAACCAGCTCAAACCAAATCGGCACCTCTGAAACCCAAGATGGCTACTAGATTTAATGCCCTGATGGCTACGGTGGTCACCCTGTTGGGGGCCACCTTGGGAGGCCTGTTACTATGGCGACAGCCAACCCTGAGGACACAGAAGAAGCGGCGTCTAGCTCCGGGTCAGATAGGGGTCAGCACTGGTCCCGTATCAGTGGAACAGCTGGGTCCTGTGAAACCAGAGCCTGTGGTTGTGGAGCCGGCCGAGTCCCAGCTAACCCCTGGTCAGAGCCTGGACCTCCTCCTGCCTGTTTCACTGCCCCCTGCTGACCAGCTCTTGGCAGTGCAGTCAGTGATGGTGAGCTCTGAGGAGGATTGGGAGCAGCTGTGGCCGTCACTGCAAGAGGAGCTATCAGTCTACCCTGTCCTCGGGCTGGACTGCGAATGGGTACGGGCCTGGGCGTAAGAGTTCGTTGTGCATGTAAAAAATATATTTCCTGTCGTAGTCTTCCGCTCCTTCCTCTCCCTCCCCAGGTGTCAGTGAAGGGTCAGCCGTCTCCCTCCTCATCCACCCTCCTCATCCTCCTTCCTCTCCCTCCCCAGGTGTCAGTGAAGGGTCAGCAGTCTCCCTCCTCATCCTCCTTCCTCTTCCTCTCCCTCCCCAGGTGTCAGTGAAGGGTCAGCAGTCTCCCTCCACATCCACCTTCCTCTCCCTCCTCATCCTCCTTCCTCTCCCTCCCCAGGTGTCAGTGAAGGGTCAGCAGTCTCCCTCCTCATCCTCCTTCCTCTCCCTCCCCGGGTGTCAGTGAAGGGTCAGCAGTCTCCCTCCACATCCACCTTCCTCTCCCTCCTCATCCTCCTTCCTCTCCCTCCCCAGGTGTCAGTGAAGGGTCAGCAGTCTCCCTCCTCATCCTCCTTCCTCTCCCTCCCCGGGTGTCAGTGAAGGGTCAGCAGTCTCCCTCCTCATCCTCCTTCCTCTCCCTCCCCGGGTGTCAGTGAAGGGTCAGCAGTCTCCCTCCTCATCCTCCTTCCTCTCCCTCCCCGGGTGTCAGTGAAGGGTCAGCAGTCTCCCTCCTCATCCTCCTTCCTCTCCCTCCCCAGGTGTCATTGAAGGGTCAGCCGTCTCCCTCCTCATCCACCTTCCTCCCCAGGTGTCAGTGAAGGGTCAGCAGTCTCCCTCCTCATCCTCCTTCCTCTCCCTCCCCAGGTGTCAGTGAAGGGTCAGCCGTCTCCGGTCTCCCTCCTCCAGATGACTTCCTACTCTGGCCTGTGTGTGGTGGTGAGGCTACAGCTGCTCCGAGGAAGCCAGCAGGACTTTCCCCTCAGCTTGAAGGAGGTATATGGTCCTCTGTGGCTCAGTTGGTAGAGAACTATGCTTTTTAATGCCAGTATAGTGGGTTCGATTCCCACTGGGGACACCAATATTACAATTATGGGTGGATGGCATATATTCTGTTTTATTATATAGGTCCTCCGGGACCCCCATGTCCTGAAGGTGGGCGTGGGCTGTTATGAGGACGGGAAACGTCTGACCCGAGACTACGGTCTGTCTCTGGGGAGTACCGTGGACCTGAGATATCTCGCACTACGACAAAGGTACTACTGGAGATTGACTATCAACCAAAGCCCATCTTTTATATAATATATGCCATTATATAATACAACTGAGTACAAATGTTCATGTTTTTAATTTACAATCTGTAGAAACTATGAGAATGTAAAGGTTTTAGACTTCTTCTTTTTTTTTCTTAAATATTACAGCACCGTTGAAATATATGGCAAATAGGAATGAGTTTTCAGAGATTGAGGGTCTGAGTGGAGCTGAAGGACTAAATACACACAAACATAGATGACCAATGTGAAATATACTGTGTCTGTGAAATGTGGAAGTGTTGTCCATTAGTTTACTCCAATTAGTCGAGGAGTGGTAAGGTTAAGGGACAATAATAAAGGTAAATATATATATATTTTTTTATTATATGGGGGATTGGAAATTATACACACCATTACATTGATAGATAGATCCTACAGTCTACAATATGAGATATCTACCTCAAAGAACAAACCATCACTACCTCCTCAAGAACAAACCATCACTACCTCCTCAAGAACAAACCATCACTACCTCCTCAAGAACAAACCATCACTACCTCCTCAAGAACAAACCATCACTACCTCCTCAAGAACAAACCATCTCTACCTCCTCAAGAACAAACCATCACTACCTCAAGAACAAACCATCACGACCTCCTCAAGAACAAACCATCACTACCTCCTCAAGAACAAACCATCACTACCTCCTCAAGAACAAACCATCTCTACCTCCTCAAGAACAAACCATCTCTACCTCCTCAAGAACAAACCATCACTACCTCCTCAAGAACAAACCATCACTACCTCCTCAAGAACAAACCATCTCTACCTCAAGAACAAACCATCTCTACCTCCTCAAGAACAAACCATCACTACCTCCTCAAGAACAAACCATCACTACCTCCTCAAGAACAAACCATCACTACCTCCTCAAGAACAAACCATCACTACCTCCTCAAGAACAAACCATCACTACCTCCTCAAGAACAAACCATCACTACCTCCTCAAGAACAAACCATCACTACCTCCTCAAGAACAAACCATCACTACCTCCTCAAGAACAAACCATCACTACCTCCTCAAGAACAAACCATCACTACCTCCTCAAGAACAAACCATCTCTACCTCAAGAACAAACCATCTCTACCTCCTCAAGAACAAACCATCACTACCTCCTCAAGAACAAACCATCACTACCTCCTCAAGAACAAACCATCACTACCTCCTCAAGAACAAACCATCACTACCTCCTCAAGAACAAACCATCACTACCTCCTCAAGAACAAACCATCACTACCTCCTCAAGAACAAACCATCACTACCTCCTCAAGAACAAACCATCACTACCTCCTCAAGAACAAACCATCACTACTCCTCAAGAACAAACCATCTCTACCTCCTCAAGAACAAACCATCACTTCTGTTTTCATCAACAAACCATCAACTATCTGTCTGAACAAACCATCAGGGGCTTTAAGAACAAAACCATCACTACCTCCAAAAAATGAAATAGATCATTAAAATAACAACAAAATGTACTAACATTTGGCACATGAACAAACTGTCACTATTTCACTCAAGAACAAACCATCTCCAACCTAAGAACAAAACTAGTTTTAATGACAAACCAACCTGAGTGGATGTAAACTACCGTTTTAATGACTCCAACCTCAGTGGATGTAAACTCAGTTTTAATGAAACTCCAACCAAATGAATGTAAACTAGATCATTAAAATAACAACAAAATGGATGTAAACTATTTGACTCCAATGGCACACTGTGGATTAAACCAGATATGGGAGTAATGACTCCAACCTAAGTGGATGTAAACTAGTTTTAATGACTCCAACCTAGGTGTATGTAAACTAGTTAATGACTCCAACCTGAGTGGATGTAAACTAGTTTTAATGACTCCAACCTAGGTGTATGTAAACTAGTTTTAATGACTCCAACCTAAGTGGATGTAAACTAGTTTTAATGACTCCAACCTAAGTGGATGTAAACTAGTTTTAATGACTCCAACCTAAGTGGATGTAAACTAGTTTTAATGACTCCAACCTAAGTGGATGTAAACTAGTTTTAATGACTCCAACCTAAGTGGATGTAAACTAGTTTTAATGACTCCAACCTAAGTGGATGTAAACTTGCCACTTCAACTGTATTTCCCAGGCTCTGGTTCTGAACCTGTGTTTCTGTGCAGGAAAGTAGTGCTGAACAATGGTTTGAGCCTTAAGTCTCTGGCTGCTGACCTGCTCAATGTGTCTCTGGATAAATCCATGGCTCTACGGTGCAGTAACTGGGAGGCTGACCAGCTGACCCCAGAACAGGTAAACTACACCACTGGTGCTAATTAATACAGGATGGATCCATAGTGGCTGATCCCAGAACAGGTAAACTACACTACTGGTGCTAATTAATACAGGATGGATCCATAGTGGCTGACCCCAGAACAGGTAAACTACACTAATGGTGCTAATTAATACAGGATGGATCCATAGTGGCTGATCCTAGAACAGGTAAACTACACTACTGGTGCTAATTAATACAGGATGGATCCATAGTGGCTGATCCTAGAACAGGTAAACTACACTACTGGTGCTAATTAATACAGGATGGATCCATAGTGGCTGATCCCAGAACAGTGCTAATTAATACAGGGATCCTGTGGAAAGATCGTTACTGTTTGAGATCAACTACAGTGCAGTCTGACTGCGACGAATAACTGATCGACAAATCTCCTTGCATCCCAAATATAACCAACTACTATGTTGTGAAGATGTGCGATCCTCTGCCGTTTTAATTTGCTCAGGGATCCCTCTCAAACACGTTGTCTCTGATTTTTAATTTAATCTCTGTCTTGTGACCCTAAGATAACTTACGCAGCCCGAGACGCCCAGGTATCAATCGCCCTGTTCATCCACCTGCTGGGCCTCAACTCAGACGCCACGCCCTCACCTGACAGTGGGAGTGGCTATACCCAGCTGGCCAATCGCTGCCAGGGCCTGGTAGACACACCCTTCAGGGAGAGGGGTGGAGGAGAGGGAGAGGACGGTGAGAGGAAGAGGAAGAAGCGCCAGCAGCCTACTTTGGAAAGCCCCGAGACTGGGGACCAGCAAGTAGCAGACCCCAGGAGGAACAACAAGAGGAAACCGCTCGGTGTGGGCTACGCTGCTCGGTCAGTGGTGGGTTTCTCTGTGCAGGGATCTCTTTCATAGCACAAACCCATGGAGCAGGCATTTGTTACTGACCTCTGGAAAATGCCAGTTTTCAGAGTCGTAATACCAAACAATTTGCCTGACTTTCATAGTAACAATCATCACCCACATTTAGGGAAACCTTTCGTGTAAAAGTTTGATTCTGGCCATTCATTTTAGATGGGTTTTATACATTTTCCCGTGTTAGTCACTAGTCTGATCCACAGATCCCCTGGGGTTCTGTGTTAGTGGAATTTCTAAATTCCTGGCTTGCAAGACCAGGCTTTATTAAGCTCTAGTTTATTTGATGGTAGCGCACCTTACCTCAGATCAATTTCGGACCTGCTTCCTTTTTATCGATATCCTGGTTAATACCCCCAGTAGAAACCCATTTTATTTGTTCGGAATATTCAAGCACCTATTATTGATCAAATTCAACTCCTGCATAACATTTTAATCAATAAATATCCGAAATAATCCCTCCCAAATTCGAGAATAAAGGCTACTTTACCTGCTGCCGACTGGGATAAGCACTGTTCGTTGTATCTAGTCACCCTTCCTGTACTCCGTGATAATACGCAGGCCTGTTTTAATTTTAACCTCAATTCAGAGGTCAGGTCTTTAGTAAAACGAGTCAAACTCGTCCACGATTTTCAGCGTACTACCTCCAGATAACAGGGAGAGGTATTTAGATCCGGATCGAAGGACCAATTGTTAGTGGAAATTCTAAATTCCTGTATGTTTTATAGCCAAACCAAATTGGCACTCGCTCTAGTTCATTAATGAGGTGTAAGTTCATTAATTATGCATGAAGTAGATCGAGACCAGTCTTAAAAGCCAAGCTAACAGCGTTTAATTAGAGTGAGTACTGACCACATACACATATTTCCACAGGTTATAAACTGAAAATGACATCATCAGTTTCACACACTCTCTCCGATTCCCACAATAGCCCAGTCTTTTTCAGGTCCAGAGATGTCTTCTACTCCCCTCATAACCCAGACATTCCAATCTGTCTAAAAGATATCTTCTCCTCCACAAATGGTACATCAAGGACCATTCTTATCTGTCAGAAAAGATACCCCATCCCTCTCCCTTAAACCCCCCAAGAGGTACAGACAATTAATTTGTTTTGCTTACATTTTCAGTAACCGCTTAACCAAGAGCCCATACATTTCATATCATAACATAATAGTATCAGAATAAATGGTTTTAATCAGAAATGTATACATTATTAATCATTTCAACTATAATTTCCTCCAACAGTTAGTCACTAGTCTGATACACAGATCCACTGGGGTTCTGTGTTAGTCACTAGTCTGATCCACAGATCCACTGGGGTTCTGTGTTAGTCACTAGTCTGATCCCACTGGGGTTCTGTGTTAGTCACTAGTCTGATCCACTGGGGTTCTGTTAGTCACTAGTCTGATCCCACTGGGGTTCTGTGTTAGTCACTAGTCTGATCCACTGGGGTTCTGTGTTAGTCACTAGTCTGATCCCACTGGGGTTCTGTGTTAGTCACTAGTCTGATCCCACTGGGGTTCTGTGTTAGTCACTAGTCTGATCCCACTGGGGTTCTGTGTTAGTCACTAGTCTGATCCCACTGGGGTTCTGTGTTAGTCACTAGTCTGATCCACTGGGGTTCTGTGTTAGTCACTAGTCTGATCCACTGGGGTTGTGTTAGTCACTAGTCTGATCCCCCGAGGTTCTGTGTTAGTCACTAGTCTGATCCCACTGGGGTTCTGTGTTAGTCACTAGTCTGATCCCCCGAGGTTCTGTTCGCTCTGTGTGTTGCAGGAAGTCTCCTCTTTATGACAACTGCTTCCTCTATGCCCCGGATGGACAACCCCTCTGTACCTGCGACAAGAAGAAGGCCCAGTGGTACCTGGATAAAGGAATAGGAGGTAGACAAACACCACCTTATACCCTGCTGGCAGTGCCAACACTGACCGTGGTTTCATATGTACAGTCAATGGGAACATTGTAGTATTGGTGGGTTCATACTGCAAATTTGGGCATTAATAAGCTCCTAAAGTTGGAACGTAGTGGCTGTCCAGTAATGCATCGGGTCAGGCTGTCCAGTAATGCATCGGGTCAGGCTGTCCAGTAATGCATCGGGTCAGGCTGTCCAGTAATGCATCGGGTCAGGCTGTCCAGTAATGCATCGGGTCAGGCTGTCCAGTAATGCATCGGGTCAGGCTGTCCAGTAATGCATCGGGTCAGGCTGTCCAGTAATGCATCGGGTCAGGCTGTCCAGTAATGCATCGGGTCAGGCTGTCCAGTAATGCATCGGGTCAGGCTGTCCAGTAATGCATCGGGTCAGGCTGTCCAGTAATGCATCGGGTCAGGCTGTCCAGTAATGCATCGGGTCAGGCTGTCCAGTAATGCATCGGGTCAGGCTGTCCAGTAATGCATCGGGTCAGGCTGTCCAGTAATGCATCGGGTCAGGCTGTCCAGTAATGCATCGGGTCAGGCTGTCCAGTAATGCATCGGGTCAGGCTGTCCAGTAAAGCATCGGGTCAGGCTGTCCAGTAAAGCATCGGGTCAGGCTGTCCAGTAAAGCATCGGGTCAGGCTGTCCAGTAAAGCATCGGGTCAGGCTGTCCAGTAAAGCATCGGGTCAGGCTGTCCAGTAAAGCATCGGGTCAGGCTGTCCAGTAAAGCATCGGGTCAGGCTGTCCAGTAAAGCATCGGGTCAGGCTGTCCAGTAAAGCATCGGGTCAGGCTGTCCAGTAAAGCATCGGGTCAGGCTGTCCAGTAACGCATCGGGTCAGGCTGTCCAGTAACGCATCGGGTCAGGCTGTCCAGTAACGCATCGGGTCAGGCTGTCCAGTAACGCAGGCTGTCCAGTAACGCATCGGGTCAGGCTGTCCAGTAACGCATCGGGTCAGGCTGTCCAGTAACGCATCGGGTCAGGCTGTCCAGTAACGCATCGGGTCAGGCTGTCCAGTAACGCATCGGGTCAGGCTGTCCAGTAACGCATCGGGTCAGGCTGTCCAGTAACGCATCGGGTCAGGCTGTCCAGTAACGCATCGGGTCAGGCTGTCCAGTAACGCATCGGGTCAGGCTGTCCAGTAACGCATCGGGTCAGGCTGTCCAGTAACACACTATACATTAGGCCCCCTATCCACACTGGCCGAGGTCAGTTAAAGTTGACTCTTCTCCTGTCTTCCTCTAGTGCTGCAGAGTCAGGAGCCATTCATCGTGCGTCTGCTGTTTGAGCCTTCGGGACGTCCAGACTCCCAGCAGGACTACTACCTGACTGCCAAGGAGAACCTGTGTGTGGTGTGTGGCAAGAACAACTCTTATATCAGGTGAGGAGAACCTGTGTGGTTGGTGAGGAGAACCTGTGTGGTTGGTGAGGAGAACCTGTGTGGTTGGTGAGGAGAACCTGTGTGGTTGGTGAGGAGAACCTGTGTGGTTGGTGAGGAGAACCTGTGTGGTTGGTGAGGAGAACCTGTGTGGTTGGTGAGGAGAACGACTATTTAGCCGTGTTAGTTCCCCTCTGTGTTGAGGACCGACTGGTTGCCGTCTCATCTTACCCCCCTACAGGAAGAACATCGTTCCTCATGAATACAAACGTCACTTCCCCTCGGAGATGAAGGACCACAACTCCCATGACATCTTGCTGCTGTGCACTTCCTGTCACGCGGCCTCCAACGTGCACGACGGCTTCCTGAAGCAGCAGCTGGCTGATGAGTATGGCGCGCCCCAGGTAGGGCTGGGAAGTGTGTGAGAGGGCTGGGAATTGCGAGGCACCTCACCATAGGATATTATCACCATACTGAGGTGTTCTCATGTATTCTGATTCTGTGTGAATTTATATGCATCTCTATTCTATATTTAGTCATTTTATTGTGATTTGATATCTTGGTTTTATGTTCCAGACATTGTCTGCTGCAGAGGGACAAGAGAAGTTGAGAAAATAACTTTTAATCAGTCATGGAAATAAGAGTATCAATATATTGTTGAGATATTCAACTGTGTGGATATTTATCCTCCCCTTCCCAGGGGTGTGAGGAGGAGGGCGTACATCTCCTGGAGGACTCTGACCGCAGGAGGGTTCGTTCTGCCGCCCGAGCCCTGCTCACCGTGGGGGCGGGGCTTCCAGAGGCCAGGAGAGATGAGCTACAGAAGGTCATAAGGTCCTTCTTCAACGACACCGACGTGGAGCTGACTCCTGAGACACTTCAGAGTGCTGCAGGCCTGGAGACCAGGTGAGGGTCTGTTCTGTTAACCTGACGGGCCTCCGCTCTGAGCCGGTTCCTATCCAGATGTTTAGTTCTTGTTTCTACTTCTTGCTCTTTGGTATCCAGGGATCTGAGTTTTTACAATGAAGAAATTGATTTGATTACCCTGCCCTCTCCCAGGATCTTCAATGAGAACTACGTTCCCCACGGGCTGAAGGTGGTGAAGGCGACCGCCGAGCAGGGCATGAAGGGATTAATGGAGCTGGAGCGCCGCTGGAGGCAACACTTCCTGTCCACCATGACACCTCGCTACCTTCCTTCTCTCTGGTCTGTCAGCCACAACCACAACAAGTTACTACGCAGGTACGGAGAGGACCTTCCCCTCCAGCTGAACTGACCTACAGTCACCACACCACAGTCTGGTTCCCAGGCTGGATCTGTCTGGTTCCCAGGCTGGATCTGTCTGGTTCCCAGGCTGGATCTGTCTGGTTCTCAGGCTGGATCTGTCTGGTTCCCAGGCTGGATCTCATCAGCTGTTGCAGCAGCCTCTACCTGGTTATTACACAGTATCCCAGAGAACAGACTAATGCCTACAGGTGAAGGGTTGTAATTCTGTGTGTTCAGTGCCTGCGATCCTTAGTCTACTGTTGGCTGGACGAGGACATCTGTTGCTCTGATCTGATTGTGGTGCCTTAATGTTAAATGCCAGACAGGCTGTGCTCGTGGGCCCAGCAGGATGTATTGGCTGCCTTACTGACAAATTGGCACCCTGTTCTTTTATATAGTGTAGTACATTTTGAGATCTAGAGCCTGAGGAGAGAGACTGCCTTGTGGTTCTGACCGAGGTCAAATAATTCTGTGTCAAGAACACTGACTGGAGACGATGGTGTAGAATTCATGATGAAATGCTATTGAATAAAACCCTAAAAAAAAACCTGGTTTAGGATCGTAACGATACCAGTATCCCAATACTCTGAGTTATAGTGGCAAGGAAAACAAAACATGAAGCAGACTGAATTTCCTGAGAGTAAACAGTCCTAATGCCGTCAACCAGAATCACATGTTTATTTTCCTACAACGGACAATATTTGACATCCGGTAGATTTGAATGACGCCAGAGTTCAGTCTGCTTTGTGTTTTCCTTGTTGCCATGGAAATACCAAGTATCGTTACTCTCACCATAGTGGTATGGTGACGATCCCTGCTATGGTTCTAGTTTCCCAGATTTAAAAACTAGTCCTGGCCAGAAAATAGCGTAGGAGACGAGACTTCATCTAGGTCCAGGAAACGGGCCCCATGCAGTGCATTTGGGAAAGTATTCAGACCCCTTGACTTTTTCCATATCTTGTTACAGCGATATTCTGAAATGGATTAAATGGCCGTTTTTTTTCCCCCTCATTAACATATCCACATGATGTTGACGTCGATTTAGGAAGCACCCCACATATCCCTAATTGTACAACTGACTAGGTGTGTGTCCCCCCCCCCACCCCCCTTTCCTTTCTCATAATGACTAAGCAAAAAAACTTGTTTTTAGACTTTTTTTTGTTGCAAATTTATTGATTTATTTGACATTTTTTAAATATCACATTTACATAAGTATTCAGACCCTCTACTTTGTTGAAGTACCTTTTGGTAGTGATTACAGCCTCAAGTCTTCTTGGGTATGATGCTATATGAGCTTGGCACGCCTGTATTTGGGGAGTTTCTCCCATTCCTCTCTGCAGATCCCCTCAAGCTCTCCTGTGTTGTCATTGCTTAGGGTCGTTGTCCTGTTGGAAGGTGAACCTTCACCCCAGTCTGAGGTCCTGAGCGCTATGGAGCAGGTTTTCATCATCTCTGTACTTTTTGTTCTTTCCCTCGATCCCGACTAGTCTCCCAGTCCTTGCCGCTGAAAAACCTCCCCACAGCTTGATGCTGCCACCACTGTGTCTCGACACAATCCCGTCTCAGACCTCTACGGACAATTCCTTCAACCTCATGGCTTGGTTGTTGTTCTGATATGTCCTGTCAACTGTGGGATCTTATATAGACAGTGTCTTTCCAAATCATGTCCAATCAGTTGAATTTACTACAGATGGACTCCAATCAAGTTGTAGAAACATCTCAAGAATGATCAATGGAAACAGGATGCACCTGAGCTCAATTTCAAGTCTCACAGCAAAGGGTCAGAATACTTATGTAAATAAGGTATCTGTTTTAGTTTTATGCATTTCTTAATTTCTAAAAAACACTGTCATTATGGAATATTGTGTGTAGACTGATTTATTAATTTAATCAATTTTAGATTAAAGTTGTAACGTAACAACTCATGGGGTCTGAATATTGACCGGTTTCAGAAAATCCTGTATTTTAGACTAAGCTGGAACCTGCTCTTAGTTATCATTAAATACGCGTTATGATTTTCCCTGCGGGTTTTCAGTTGTAAAGATAATGACTTGGCATTTGTACAGAAATCAAGTTTGCGTGGCGACGGTAGCTTTAAAAAAAAATATGTTTTTAACACGACAGACTTAATCTTTGCCGATTTTCTTTTAATGGATCGGACAACGCTATAAATTCAGTAACCGATCAGCCGTTGTGAATTGATGCCAAATGACGACCAGACATTGAATGTGTCTGAAATGGCTTCCTGTACGGTGCTTTCAGAGTATTCACAACCCTGTTTACACATTCTGTTTCAGCCTCATTTATTTTTATTTTTAATGTGTTACTTATCATTTGTCACTGACCTGACACACAATGTCAAAGTGGAATTATTTTTTAAAGTTATGTTTTACAAATTAATTGAATTAAAAATGAAAAGCTGAAATGTCTTGCGTCAATTATTCAATCCCTTTATGACCTAACTAAATAAGTTCAATGGGCTTAACAAGTTGCATGGACTCACTCTGTGTAATAATAGTGTTCAACATTGACTACCTCATCGCTGTTCCTACTTAACTAATCAAAATATATTTTTTATTTTATTTTTATACCCCTTTGACAGAGTATTTTATGTAGATTGATTTTTAATCCCACTTTGTAACACAATGTTACACGATACTTCCTGAAGGCCTCACTTCCTCCTGTCCTATATGGATACGCCCCAAACCCTATTCAATACTTCCTGAAGGCCTCACTTCCTCCCCAAACCCTATTAAATACTTCCTGAAGGCCTCACTTCCTCCCCAAACCCTATTCAATACTTCCTGAAGGCCTCACTTCCTCCCCAAACCCTATTCAATACTTCCTGAAGGCCTCACTTCCTCCCCAAACCCTATTAAATACTTCCTGAAGGCCTCACTTCCTCCCCAAACCCTATTCAATACTTCCTGAAGGCCTCACTTCCTCCTTACTGTATGGATAAGCCCCAAACCCTATTCAATACTTCCTGAAGGCCTCACTTCCTCCCCAAACCCTATTCAATACTTCCTGAAGGCCTCACTTCCTCCCCAAACCCTATTCAATACTTCCTGAAGGCCTCACTTCCTCCCCAAACCCTATTCAATACTTCCTGAAGGCCTCACTTCCTCCCCAAACCCTATTCAATACTTCCTGAAGGCCTCACTTCCTCCCCAAACCCTATTCAATACTTCCTGAAGGCCTCACTTCCTCCCCAAACCCTATTCAATACTTCCTGAAGGCCTCACTTCCTCCCCAAACCCTATTCAATACTTCCTGAAGGCCTCACTTCCTCCCCAAACCCTATTCAATACTTCCTGAAGGCCTCACTTCCTCCCCAAACCCTATTCAATACTTCCTGAAGGCCTCACTTCCTCCCCAAACCCTATTCAATACTTCCTGAAGGCCTCACTTCCTCCCCAAACCCTATTCAATACTTCCTGAAGGCCTCACTTCCTCCCCAAACCCTATTCAATACTTCCCGAAGGCCTCACTTCCTCCCCAAACCTTATTCAATACTTCCTGAAGGCCTCACTTCCTCCTGTACTGTATGGATACACCCCAAACCCTATTCAATACTTCCTGAAGGCCTCACTTCCTCCTGTACTGTATGGATACGCCCCAAACCTTATTCAATACTTCCTGAAGGCCTCACTTCCTCCTGTACTGTATGGATACGCCCCAAACCCTATTCAATACTTCCTGAAGGCCTCACTTCCGCCCCAAACCCTATTCAATACTTCCTGAAGGCCTCACTTCCGCCCCAAACCCTATTCAATACTTCCTGAAGGCCTCACTTCCTCCTGTCCTATATGGATACGCCCCAAACCCTATTAAATACTTCCTGAAGGCCTCACTTCCTCCCCAAACCCTATTCAATACTTCCTGAAGGCCTCACTTCCTCCCCAAACCCTATTCAATACTTCCTGAAGGCCTCACTTCCTCCCCAAACCCTATTCAATACTTCCTGAAGGCCTCACTTCCTCCCCAAACCCTATTCAATACTTCCTGAAGGCCTCACTTCCTCCCAAAACCCTATTCAATACTTCCTGAAGGCCTCACTTCCTCCCCAAACCCTATTCAATACTTCCTGAAGGCCTCACTTCCTCCCCAAACCCTATTCAATACTTCCTGAAGGCCTCACTTCCTCCCCAAACCCTATTCAATACTTCCTGAAGGCCTCACTTCCTCCCCAAACCCTATTCAATACTTCCCGAAGGCCTCACTTCCTCCCCAAACCCTATTCAATACTTCCCGAAGGCCTCACTTCCTCCCCAAACCCTATTCAATACTTCCCGAAGGCCTCACTTCCTCCCCAAACCTTATTCAATACTTCCTGAAGGCCTCACTTCCTCCTGTACTGTATGGATACACCCCAAACCCTATTCAATACTTCCTGAAGGCCTCACTTCCTCCTGTACTGTATGGATACGCCCCAAACCTTATTCAATACTTCCTGAAGGCCTCACTTCCTCCTGTACTGTATGGATACGCCCCAAACCCTATTCAATACTTCCTGAAGGCCTCACTTCCGCCCCAAACCCTATTCAATACTTCCTGAAGGCCTCACTTCCGCCCCAAACCCTATTCAATACTTCCTGAAGGCCTCACTTCCTCCCCAAACCCTATTCAATACTTCCTGAAGGCCTCACTTCCTCCCCAAACCCTATTCAATACTTCCTGAAGGCCTCACTTCCTCCCCAAACCCTATTCAATACTTCCTGAAGGCCTCACTTCCTCCCCAAACCCTATTCAATACTTCCTGAAGGCCTCACTTCCTCCCCAAACCCTATTCAATACTTCCTGAAGGCCTCACTTCCTCCCCAAACCCTATTCAATACTTCCTGAAGGCCTCACTTCCTCCCCAAACCCTATTCAATACTTCCTGAAGGCCTCACTTCCTCCCCAAACCCTATTCAATACTTCCTGAAGGCCTCACTTCCTCCCCAAACCCTATTCAATACTTCCCGAAGGCCTCACTTCCTCCCCAAACCCTATTCAATACTTCCCGAAGGCCTCACTTCCTCCCCAAACCCTATTCAATACTTCCCGAAGGCCTCACTTCCTCCCCAAACCTTATTCAATACTTCCTGAAGGCCTCACTTCCTCCTTACTGTATGGATACGCCCCAAACCCTATTCAATACTTCCTGAAGGCCTCACTTCCTCCTGTACTGTATGGATATGCCCCAAACCTTATTCAATACTTCCTGAAGGCCTCACTTCCTCCTGTACTGTATGGATACTCCCCAAACCCTATTCAATACTTCCTGAAGGCCTCACTTCCGCCCCAAACCCTATTCAATACTTCCTGAAGGCCTCACTTCCGCCCCAAACCCTATTCAATACTTCCTGAAGGCCTCACTTCCTCCTGTACTGTATGGATACGCCCCAAACCCTATTCAATACTTCCTGAAGGCCTCACTTCCTCCCCAAACCCTATTCAATACTTCCTGAAGGCCTCACTTCCTCCCCAAACCCTATTCAATACTTCCTGAAGGCCTCACTTCCTCCCCAAACCCTATTCAATACTTCCCTGAAGGCCTCACTTCCTCCCCAAACCCTATTCAATACTTCCTGAAGGCCTCACTTCCTCCCCAAACCCTATTCAATACTTCCTGAAGGCCTCACTTCCTCCCCAAACCCTATTCAATACTTCCTGAAGGCCTCACTTCCTCCCCAAACCCTATTCAATACTTCCTGAAGGCCTCACTTCCTCCCCAAACCCTATTCAATACTTCCTGAAGGCCTCACTTCCTCCCCAAACCCTATTCAATACTTCCTGAAGGCCTCACTTCCTCCCCAAACCCTATTCAATACTTCCTGAAGGCCTCACTTCCTCCCCAAACCCTATTCAATACTTCCTGAAGGCCTCACTTCCTCCCCAAACCCTATTCAATACTTCCTGAAGGCCTCACTTCCTCCCCAAACCCTATTCAATACTTCCTGAAGGCCTCACTTCCTCCTGTACTGTATGGATACACCCCATTGGTACCCTACATAGTGCATTACTTCTGACCAGGGCACATAGGAACCATAGGGCTCTGGTCTAAATTAGTGCACTATATAGGGTGCCATAGGGCTCTGGTCTAAAGTAGTGCTCTATATAGGGTCCCTGGTCTAAAGTAGTGCACTATATAGGATGGCATAGGGCTCTGGTCTAAAGTAGTGCTCTATATAGGGTCCCTGGTCTAAAGTAGTGCACTATATAGGATGGCATAGGGCTCTAGTCTAAAGTAGTGCACTATATAGGGTGCCATAGGGCTCTGGTCTAAAGTAGTGCACTATATAGGGTGCCATAGGGCTCTGGTCTAAAGTAGTGCACTATATAGGGAATAGGGTTCTGGTCTAAAGTAGTGCACTATATAGGGAATAGGGCTCTGGTCTAAAGTAGTGCACTATATAGGGAATAAGGCTCTGGTCTAAAGTAGTGCACTATATAGGGAATAAGGCTCTGGTTTAAAGTAGTGCACTATATAGGGAATAGGGCTCTGGTCTAAAGTAGTGCACTATATAGGGAATAGGGCTCTGGTCTGAAGTAGTGCGCTATGTAGGGAATAGGGCTCTGGTCTAAAGTAGTGCGCTATGTAGGGAATAGGGCTCTGGTCTAAAGTAGTGCACTACATAGGGAATAGGGTGGCATTTGGGATCCATTCTATATGTCCTGGATGTGTTCTCTCTGTCAGAACACCAGATCACATGTTTTAGACTCTTCCACTCACTAGACAAAAGACTAAGTTAACCCCCAAAACATCAGAGGTCTACTTTCTTGGGGACCTGAAAATTGACTGGTCCTCATCAAGCTGTCTTGCTCAAGAGGAATCTTCTCACTGTAACCAGTATTCTGGTTCAGGTTATTAATCAACCGACCAGGGTGTTTACAAACACTACAGGAACAATATCATCCACATGTATGGATCACAACACTGTAGAACTTTATTCAGAAGCTTTATTCACAATGTTGGTCTGATGTGATTAACGAGGAGCATCCAGACGCTGGTCTGATGTGATTAACGAGGAGCATCCAGACGCTGGTCTGATGTGATTAACGAGGAGCATCCAGACGCTGGTCTGATGTGATTAACGAGGAGCATCCAGACGCTGGTCTGATGTGATTAACGAGGAGCATCCAGACGCTGGTCTGATGTGATTAACGAGGAGCATCCAGACGCTGGTCTGATGTGATTAACGAGGAGCATCCAGACGCTGGTCTGATGTGATTAACGAGGAGCATCCAGACGCTGGTCTGATGTGATTAACGAGGAGCATCCAGACGCTGGTCTGATGTGATTAACGAGGAGCATCCAGACGCTGGTCTGATGTGATTAACGAGGAGCATCCAGACGCTGGTCTGATGTGATTAACGAGGAGCATCCAGACGCTGCACTTGATAAACATGAACCTGTTAAGAAACTGACTGTTAGAACTGCTATGGCTCCATGGATTGATGAGGAATTGAAAAACTGTCTGGTTGAAAGAGATGGGGGCAACAGGAGTGGCTAATAAGTCTGGCTGCACATCTGACTGGCTGACTGACTGCAAACTGAGAAATGATGTGACTAAACTCAACAACAAGAAGAACAAGAAACTGTATTATGAATCCAAGATCAATGATATAAAGAATGATGGAAAAAAACGTTGGTGTACTTTAAAATGAAAGAAAGACACATTCACCTCCATCTTTCATCCAATCAGATGGCTCATTCATCACAAAACCATTTGATGCCAAGTATTTGAATGGTTACATAGGCAGGAAATGCCAGAAACAGTGAGCCATCGTACAAACAATGAGCCAACATTTTGTGAAGTTTGTGTGGGAGAGGTGGAGAAATTGTTATCGATCAATAATGACAAACCTCCTGGCATTGACAACTTTGATGGAAAGCTACTGAGGATGCAGATTAATTGTGCAGACGACACACAATTAATCTTCTCCTTTCCCCCTTCTGATGACCAGGTGGCGAATCGCATCTCTGCATGTCTGGCAGACATATCAGTGTGGATGACGGATCACCACCTCAAGCTGAACCTCGGCAAGACGGAGCTGCTCTTCCTCCCGGGGAAGGACTGCCCGTTCCATGATCTCGCCATCACGGTTGACAACTCCATTGTGTCCTCCTCCCAGAGTGCCAAGAACCTTGGCGTGATCCTGGACAACACCCTGTCGTTCTCAACCAACATCAAGGCGGTGGCCCGTTCCTGTAGGTTCATGCTCTACAACATCCGCAGAGTACGACCCTGCCTCACACAGGAAGCGGCGCAGGTCCTAATCCAGGCACTTGTCATCTCCCGTCTGGATTACTGCAACTCGCTGTTGGCTGGGCTCCCTGCCTGTGCCATTAAACCCCTTCAACTCATCCAGAACGCCGCAGCCCGTCTGGTGTTCAACCTTCCCAAGTTCTCTCACGTCACCCCGCTCCTCCGTTCTCTCCACTGGCTTCCAGTTGAAGCTCGCATCCGCTACAAGACCATGGTGCTTGCCTACGGAGCTGTGAGGGGAACGGCACCTCAGTACCTCCAGGCTCTGATCAGGCCCTACACCCAAACAAGGGCACTGCGTTCATCCACCTCTGGCCTGCTCGCCTCCCTACCACTGAGGAAGTACAGCTCCCGCTCAGCCCAGTCAAAACTGTTCGCTGCTCTGGCCCCCAATGGTGGAACAAACTCCCTCACGACGCCAGGACAGCGGAGTCAATCACCACCTTCCGGAGACACCTGAAACCCCACCTCTTTAAGGAATACCTAGGATAGGATAAGTAATCCCTCTCACCCCCCTTAAGATTTAGATGCACTATTGTAAAGTGACTGTTCCACTGGATGTCATAAGGTGAATGCACCAATTTGTAAGTCGCTCTGGATAAGAGCGTCTGCTAAATGACTTAAATGTAAATGTAAATGTAGCTGACTCTATAGCCACTCCTACTGAGGATGGTAGCTGACTCTATAGCCACTCCTACTGAGGATGGTAGCTGACTCTATAGCCACTCCTACTGAGGATGGTAGCTGACTCTATAGCCACTCCTACTGAGGATGGTAGCTGACTCTATAGCCACTCCTGGTAGCTGACTGAGGATGGTAGCTGACTCTATAGCCACTCCTACTGAGGATGGTAGCTGACTCTATAACCACTCCTACTGAGGATGGTAGCTGACTCTATAGCCACTCCTACTGAGGATGGTAGCTGACTCTATAGCCACTCCTACTGAGGATGGTAGCTGACTCTATAGCCACTCCTACTGAGGATGGTAGCTGACTCTATAGCCACTCCTACTGAGGATGGTAGCTGACTCTATAGCCACTCCTATCTGTCATATATTTAATCTGAGTCGAGAGGAAAGTCTGTGTCCTCAGGCCTGGAGGGAAGCCAAAGTCATTCCTCTACCCAAGATTGGTAAGCGGCCTTTACTGGTTCTAACAGAAGACCTATCAGCTTGCTGTCAGCTCTTAGCAAACTGCTGGAAAGAATTGTGTTTGACCAAATACAATGCTATTTATCTGTAAACAAATTAACAACAGACTTTTTAAGCATGCTTATAGAGAAGGGCACTCAACATGTACTGTACTGACACAAATGACTGTGACTGGTTGAAATAAATGGATAATAAGATGATTGTGGGAGCTGTACTGTTAGATTTCAGTACAGCCTTTGATATTATTGACCATAACCTGTTGTTGAAAAAACATGTGTTATGGCTTTTCAACCTCTGCCATACCGTGGATTCAGAGCTATCTATCTAATAGAACTCAAATGGTTTTATTTAATGGAAGCTTCTCTAATGTCAAACATATGTGTGGTGTACCACAGGGCAGCTCTCTAGGCCCTCTACTCTTTTCTATTTTGACCAATGACCTGCCGCTGGCATTAAACAAAGCATGTGTGTAAATGCATCAGCAACCACAGCTAATGAAGTCACTGAAACCCTTAACAAAGAGTTGCAGTCTGTTTTGGAATGGGTGGCCAGTAATAAACTGGTCCTGGTTCACACTCCAGTCCAGTTGGTGGTGGTAAAGCACCTTAAAGTTGGTTGCCAACCTCCATATAAAGAAGCCTGGAGGAGAGATCACTAGAAACAAACTAGGTTTCCCCTTTTATCTGTGGATTAGTTGTCAGAGTAGAGAACACACGATGTTGTGTGACTCAAAATGGGTAAAAAGTCTACAGAGATAAAGAAAAAAAAGGACTTTGTGCATTTCAGGTAAAAGGACAACCCAGTGTTTATTTTCGGGGCAGCAGGTAGCCTAGTGGTTAGAGGAGGCAGGTAGCCTAGTGGTTAGAGGAGGCAGGTAGCCTAGTGGTTAGAGGAGGCAGGTAGCCTAGTGGTTAGAGGAGGCAGGTAGCCTAGTGGTTAGAGGAGGCAGGTAGCCTAGTGGTTAGAGGAGGCAGGTAGCCTAGTGGTTAGAGGAGGCAGGTAGCCTAGTGGTTAGAGGAGGCAGGTAGCCTAGTGGTTAGAGGAGGCAGGTAGCCTAGTGGTTAGAGGAGGCAGGTAGCCTAGTGGTTAGAGGAGGCAGGTAGCCTAGTGGTTAGAGGAGGCAGGTAGCCTAGTGGTTAGAGGAGGCAGGTAGCCTAGTGGTTAGAGGAGGCAGGTAGCCTAGTGGTTAGAGGAGGCAGGTAGCCTAGTGGTTAGAGGAGGCAGGTAGCCTAGTGGTTAGAGGAGGCAGGTAGCCTAGTGGTTAGAGGAGGCAGGTAGCCTAGTGGTTAGAGGAGGCAGGTAGCCTAGTGGTTAGAGGAGGCAGGTAGCCTAGTGGTTAGAGGAGGCAGGTAGCCTAGTGGTTAGAGGAGGCAGGTAGCCTAGTGGTTAGAGGAGGCAGGTGGTTAGAGGAGGCAGGTGGTTAGAGGAGGCAGGTGGTTAGAGGAGGCAGGTGGTTAGAGGAGGCAGGTGGTTAGAGGAGGCAGGTGGTTAGAGGAGGCAGGTGGTTAGAGGAGGCAGGTGGTTAGAGGAGGCAGGTGGTTAGAGGAGGCAGGTGGTTAGAGGAGGCAGGTGGTTAGAGGAGGCAGGTGGTTAGAGGAGGCAGGTGGTTAGAGGAGGCAGGTGGTTAGAGGAGGCAGGTGGTTAGAGGAGGCAGGTGGTTAGAGGAGGCAGGGTAGCCTAGTGGTTAGAGCATTGGGCCAGTAACCGAAAGGTAACAACGAATCTCAAGGTAAAAATCTGTCCTTTTCCCCCTGAACAAGGCAGTTAAACCCACTGTTCCTAGGCTGTCATTGTAATAAAGAATTTGTTCGTAACTGACTTGCCTAGTTAAAGAAATTATATAGTTAAATAAAAAAAATGTAAAATATCCCAGGACACATTAGCTAGGAACAGCAAGCAAGCTAGCTAGCTAGCTAAATGTTCAATAATGTGTTTCGACTTGTCCCCATATAAACATAGTTGGTTCAGAGTTTTTGAAATTTCCATCTGCGTGTCCTTATCACAACTGGTGTGGATGGACCAAATCAACGTGATGGCGATCGCACGCGCGTACCCGGGCTCGTCAGCATGTTATCTTGACTATTGTTCAGTCATAGGGTCCAGTGCTGCAAAGAAAGACCTCGTTACACTGCAGACCTCAACAGAGCGGCACATTTTTGCTCTTCATTCATCACAGGGCTGATATTCATAAGTCTCTCTTGGCTAAGAGTTGAGGAAAGACTTACTGCGTCACTTCTTGTTTTTATAAGAAACATTGTGTTGGAAATTACAAATGAATGTAAATGTACAGTATTATACAGAACCACGAGTGAATGTAGCTCCCATCTCATATTGCTCAAATGAACAGCAAACCTGGTTGGGGGTCCTAATACATCTTAGGTATTATCTCTAAATCAAACAGACAACGTGTGACTTCGTCTCAAGGGGTGAAATGTTCCAACCTCCCCTGAAATGTTCCAGCCTCCCCTGAAATGTTCCAGCCTCCCTGGGTTCCAGCCTCCCTGGGGTGAAATGTTCCAGCCTCCCTGGGGTGAAATGTTCCAGCCTCCCTGGGGTGAAATGTTCCAGCCTCCCTGGGGTGAAATGTTCCAGCCTCCCTGGGGTGAAATGTTCCAGCCTCCCTGGGGTGAAATGTTCCAGCCTCCCTGGGGTGAAATGTTCCAGCCTTCCAAATGTTCTCCTCCCTGGGGTGAAATGTTCCCTGGGGTGAGCCTCCCCTCCCTGGGGTGAAATGTTCCAGCCTCCCTGGGGTGAAATGTTCCAGCCTCCCTGGGGTGAAATGTTCCAGCCTCCCTGGGGTGAAATGTTCCAGCCTCCCTGAAATGTTCCAGCCTCCCCTGAAATGTTCCAGCCTCCCTGGGGTGAAATGTTCCAGCCTCCCTGGGGTGAAATGTTCCAACCCTCCCTGGGGTGAAATGTTCCAGCCTCCCCTGAAATGTTCCAGCCTCCCTGGGGTGAAATGTTCCAGCCTCCCTGGGGTGAAATGTGACATGTGTCAGAAAAATGCACAAATCAGAAGCTGCAACTTGGAAATAAATTAATTCCTTGAGCATTTGAACAAATATCAGAAGACAAATGGCCATTTTTAACACATTGTGCTACTATTCTTAACCCAGAAACATGGGTCTATTTTGTGTGTGTGTGTGTGTGTGTGTGTGTGTGTGTGTGTGTGTGTGTGTGTGTGTGTGTGTGTGTGTGTGTGTTGCGTGCTTGCGCGTAGCATCAAATATATCTAAAGTCTTCAAATCAAAATATATTTGTCAAATGATTCATAAACAACAGATGCAGACTAACCGTGAAGTGCTTACTTGTGACTCCGTTTCCAACAATATAGTGACACAAGTAATAACAATAACCTGTCAAAATCACATGGCTATATACAGGAAGTACCATGGCTATATACAGGAAGTACCATGGCTATATACAGGAAGTACCATGGCTATATACAGGAAGTACCATGGCTATATACAGGAAGTACCATGGCTATATACAGGAAGTACCATGGCCATATACAGGAAGTACCATGGCTATATACAGGAAGTACCAGGTAATAACATGGCTATAAACAAAAAGTACCAGATAATAACATGGCTATAAACAAAAAGTACCAGATAATAACATGGCTATAAACAGGAAGTACCAGGTAATAACATGGCTATAAACAGTAAGTACACAGGCTGTCTCAAATCACAAACTTATAGATGCACTTCTTCTGGGTCCTGGTAAAAAAAAAAGTAGTGCACTATAAATAGGGAATAGGGTGCCATAGGGCTCTGGTCTAAAGTAGTGCACTATATAGGGAATAGGGCTGTGGTCTAAAGTAGTGCACTATATAGGGAATAGGGCTCTGGTCTAAAGTAGTGCACTATATAGGGAATAGGGTGCCATAGGGCTCTGGTCTAAAGTAGTGCACTATATAGGGAATAGGGTGCCATAGGGCTCTGGTCTAAAGTAATGCACTATATAGGGAATAGGGTGCCATAGGGCTCTGGTCTAAAGTAGTGCACTATATAGGGAATAGGGTGCCATAGGGCTCTGGTCTAAAGTAGTGCACTATATAGGGAATAGGGTGCCATAGGGCTCTGGTCTAAAGTAGTGCACTATATAGGGAATAGGGTGCCATAGGGCTCTGGTCTAAAGTAGTGCACTATATAGGGAATAGGGTGCCATAGGGCTCTGGTCTAAAGTAGTGCACTATATAGGGAATAGGGTGCCATAGGGCTCTGGTCTAAAGTAGTGCACTATATAGGGAATAGGGTGCCATAGGGCTCTGGTCTAAAGTAGTGCACTAGATAGGGAATAGGGTGCCATAGGGCTCTGGTCTAAAGTAGTGCACTAGATAGGGAATAGGGTGCCATAGGGCTCTGGTCTAAAGTAGTGCACTATATAGGGAATAGGGTGCCATAGGGCTCTGGTCTAAAGTAGTGCACTATAGAAGGAATAGGGTGCCATAGGGCTCTGGTCTAAAGTAGTGCACTATAGAGGGAATAGGGTGCCATAGGGCTCTGGTCTAAAGTAGTGCACTATATAGGGAATAGGGTGCCATAGGGCTCTGGTCTAAAGTAGTGCACTAGATAGGGAATAGGGTGCCATAGGGCTCTGGTCTAAAGTAGTGCACTATAGAGGGAATAGGGTGCCACTAGTTTCACCGTTCAGTCAAAACAAAATAAATTACATGAAATAAAGAGAATAATGGACAAATGTCTCACCAAGCAAAGTTCCCTCACGCCACACAACGTTCCTCCAATCAAACAGAACAACATTTTGTTCAGTGCTACTCAACAGAAGGAATCGTGGAATGTCAGTCGGACCTGACCATGAACTTGGTTCAATTAATCCCACTGTCGGTAATGTTATGGATCATTATTGATAATTAACTACGGCGTTATATCTCGTTCCCCAAAGCATCACTGTCCTATACGAACACTGAGGATTACATTGTATTCATTCAATTGGAACGGTCTGATTAAAACCCCTTAAATACTACCGATGGTTGACTCCCAAATTCTCTAAAATGGTTTCTAGAGTGGAGTGAACAAATGGAATGAGTTTCATTTCATTCTTTATAATTCTAGTTTCCATTTACTTTCACATCTCCAGTCCTGTCAGTTCAGTGGTCGTTTAAAAGTATTGGTAGACATGATAAGGTAAAACACATTTATTGATCATTTTTAACACTTCACATTGTGACTCCCGGGTGGCGCAGCGATCGAAGGCACTGTGGCCGGTGCTATGGATTGTTCCGGGCTTTTATAACTGTCTACATCCTTGCCGTTCATCGCCGTTTCCATCTTCCCTGCGACCTGCCCTGTCAGGAACTGCGATGAGTAACAGCGTAGCCTACGTTGCTACCATGACCACGACCATGAGGACAGTAATGTCTCTCCATCGCAGGTGAGGGGGTCTTTGTAAATGAACGAAAGCAGTTTTTACAACAACAAGAAAATATCTTAAAGTGTTTTGTCCAAATACTGCTGGAGTCAGCTAATAAAAGAATGGACCCGACCAGAGAGGTCCAGAACCTGAAGAACAGGGAGCAGTTCTCCCAGGGTCAGCTCGGTGAGGAGAAACAGGAGAACGGCAGTTCTCCCAGGGTCAGCTCGGTGAGGAGAAACAGGAGAACGGCAGTTCTCCCAGGGTCAGCAGGAGAACAGCAGTTCTCCCAGGGTGAGGGTGAGAGAAACAGGAGAACAGCAGTTCTCCCAGGGTCAGCTCGGTGAGGAGAAACAGGAGAACAGCAGTTCTCCCAGGGTCAGCTCGGTGAGGAGAAACAGGAGAACAGCAGTTCTCCCAGGGTCAGCTCGGTGAGGAGAAACAGGAGAACAGCAGTTCTCCCAGGGTCAGCTCGGTGAGGAGAAACAGGAGAACGGCAGTTCTCCCAGGGTCAGCACGATGAGGAGAAACAGGAGAACGGCAGTTCTCCCAGGGTCAGCTCGGTGAGGAGAAACAGGAGAACAGCAGTTCTCCCAGGGTCAGCTCGGTGAGGAGAAACAGGAGAACAGCAGTTCTCCCAGGGTCAGCTCGGTGAGGAGAAACAGGAGAACAGCAGTTCTCCCAGGGTCAGCTCGAAGAGTTTAAACAGAGTTCTCCCAGAAACAGGAGAACAGCAGTTCTCCCAGGGTCAGCTCGGTGAGTTTAAACAGGAGAACAGCAGTTCTCCCAGGGTCAGCTCGGTGAGTTTAAACAGGAGAACAGCAGTTCTCCCAGGGTCAGCTCGGTGAGGAGAAACAGGAGAACAGCAGTTCTCCCAGGGTCAGCACGATGAGGAGAAACAGGAGAACAGCAGTTCTCCCAGGGTCAGCTCGGTGAGGAGAAACAGGAGAACAGCAGTTCTCCCAGGGTCAGCTCGGTGAGGAGAAACAGGAGAACAGCAGTTCTCCCAGGGTCAGCTCGGTGAGGAGAAACAGGAGAACAGCAGTTCTCCCAGGGTCAGCTCGGTGAGTTTAAACAGGAGAACAGCAGTTCTCCCAGGGTCAGCTCGGTGAGTTTAAACAGGAGAACAGCAGTTCTCCCAGGGTCAGCTCGGTGAGTTTAAACAGGAGAACAGCAGTTCTCCCAGGGTCAGCACAGGAGAACAGCAGTTCTCCCAGGGTCAGTGAGAAACAGGAGAACAGCAGTTCTCCCAGGGTCAGCTCGGTGAGGAGAAACAGGAGAACAGCAGTTCTCCCAGGGTCAGCTCGGTGAGGAGAAACAGGAGAACAGCAGTTCTCCCAGGGTCAGCTCGGTGAGGAGAAACAGGAGAACAGCAGTTCTCCCAGGGTCAGCTCGGTGAGGAGAAACAGGAGAACAGCAGTTCTCCCAGGGTCAGCTCGGTGAGGAGAAACAGGAGAACGGCAGTTCTCCCAGGGTCAGCACGATGAGGAGAAACAGGAGAACAGCAGTTCTCCCAGGGTCAGCTCGGTGAGGAGAAACAGGAGAACAGCAGTTCTCCCAGGGTCAGCTCGGTGAGGAGAAACAGGAGAACAGCAGTTCTCCCAGGGTCAGCTCGGTGAGTTTAAACAGGAGAACAGCAGTTCTCCCAGGGTCAGGAGAAACAGGAGAACAGCAGTTCTCCCAGGGTCAGCTCGGTGAGGAGAAACAGGAGAACAGCAGTTCTCCCAGTGTCAGCACGATGAGGAGAAACAGGAGAACAGCAGTTCTCCCAGGGTCAGCTCGGTGAGTTTAAACAGGAGAACAGCAGTTCTCCCAGGGTCAGCACGGTGAGGAGAAACAGGAGAACAGCAGTTCTCCCAGGGTCAGCTCGGTGAGGAGAAACAGGAGAACAGCAGTTCTCCCAGGGTCAGCACGATGAGTTTAAACAGGAGAACAGCAGTTCTCCCAGGGTCAGCTCGGTGAGTTTAAACAGGAGAACAGCAGTTCTCCCAGGGTCAGCTCGGTGAGTTTAAACAGGAGAACAGCAGTTCTCCCAGGGTCAGCTCGGTGAGTTTAAACAGGAGAACAGCAGTTCTCCCAGGGTCAGCTCGGTGAGTTTAAACAGGAGAACAGCAGTTCTCCCAGGGTCAGCTCGGTGAGTTTAAACAGGAGAACAGCAGTTCTCCCAGGGTCAGCACGATGAGTTGAAACAGGAGAACAGCAGTTCTCCCAGGGTCAGCTCGGTGAGTTTAAACAGGAGAACAGCAGTTCTCCCAGGGTCAGCTCGGTGAGTTTAAACAGGAGAACAGCAGTTCTCCCAGGGTCAGCTCGATGAGGAGAAACAGGAGAACAGCAGTTCTCCCAGGGTCATCACGATGAGGAGAAACAGGAGAACGGCAGTTCTCCCAGGGTCAGGAGAAACAGCAGTTCTCCCAGGGTCAGCACGATGAGGAGGAAACAGGACAACGGCAGTTCTCCCAGGGTCAGCACGATGAGGAGAAACAGGAGAACGGCAGTTCTCCCAGGGTCAGCACGATGAGGAGAAACAGGAGAACAGGCAAGATGACAGCAATCTGTCAGCCATTGAGAGAGGACATCAGTTCTGTGTGTGAATCCATGATAACAATGACGGAGAAATCAGATTATCTCGAGGGACAATCAAGGGGGAACAACATGGTTGTGGATGGAATTGCAGAATCTCCACATGAGACCTGAGTTCCAGTGTTTCAGGGGCTGGCAGCATAGCTGTGCCCAGGTGAGGAGGCAAGACTCTGTGGCTGGTCCTCAGTCTGAAATGGCATCACTAGGGTCTCTCAACGGAGAGGACTAGGCACAACAACGTATGAGGAGAGATCATTTAAGGATCTACTAGATTGACAGCATATGTTCTCTGTTGTAGGGTTTTGTCTGTTATGCAAAACGAGTCCTCTCCTGACCTCTAATGAATCAGTAAGTGTGTGTGTCAATTCTCTGAATAATTGTGTGGCAATCTGCCAACTCAACTTTTTTGTTTTGGTTCAGTAGCAACACGTATCAGACCCGGAAGTACATTCCTCCCCGGGCGGTAGATCGGTTAGACCCTCCCAGGGGGTAGATCGGTTAGACCCTCCCAGGGGGTAGATCGGTTAGACCCTCCCAGGGGGTAGATCGGTTAGACCCTCCCGGGCGGTAGATCGGTTAGACCCTCCCAGGGGGCAGATTGGTTAGACCCTCCCGGGTGGTAGATCGGTTAGACCCTCCCAGGGGGCAGATCGGTTAGAGACCCTCCCAGGGGGTAGATCGGTTAGACCCTCCTGGGTGGTAGATCGATTAGACCCTCCTGGGCGGTAGATCGATTAGACCCTCCTGGGCGGTAGATCGATTAGACCCTCCTGGGCGGTATATCGATTAGACCCTCCTGGGCGGTAGATCGATTAGACCCTCCTGGGCGGTAGATCGATTAGACCCTCCTGGGCGGTAGATCGATTAGACCCTCCTGGGCGGTAGATCGATTAGACCCTCCTGGGCGGTAGATCGATTAGACCCTCCTGGGCGGTAGATCGATTAGACCCTCCTGGGCGGTAGATCGTTTAGACCCTCCTGGGCGGTAGATCGGTTAGACCCTCCTGGGAGGTAGATCGGTTAGACCCTCCCGGGTGGTAGATCGGTTAGACCCTCCCAGGGGGCAGATCGGTTAGACCCTCCCAGGGGGTAGATCGGTTAGACCCTCCCGGGTGGTAGATCGGTTAGATCCTCCTGGGCGGTAGATCGGTTAGACCCTCCTGGGAGGTAGATCGGTTAGACCCTCCTGGGAGGTAGATCGTTTAGACCCTCCCGGGTGGTAGATCGGTTAGATCCTCCCGGGTTAGACCCTCCTGGGTGGTAGATCGATTAGACCCTCCTGGGTGGTAGATCGATTGGACCCTCCCGGGTTAGACCCTCCTGGGAGGTAGATCGGTTAGATCCTCCTGGGTTAGACCCTCCCGGGCGGTAGATCGATTAGACCCTCCCGGGTTAGATCCTCCCGGGTTAGACCCTCCCGGGCGGTAGATCGATTAGACCCTCCCGGGTTAGACACTCCTGGGAGGTAGATCGGTTAGATCCTCCCGGGTTAGACCCTCCCGGGTGGTAGATCGATTAGACCCTCCTGGGCGGTAGATCAGAAATAAAGTCTAGCAGCAAAGAAACATCTAAGAACTTTATCAAAAGATCTTATTAAAATAACATTCTGATAAATAAAGCCATGATTGGATTTGCATCATGATTATATAATCTATTGTCAAATATGATCATGTATAATGTTTGACTGGTTATGATTTTAATTGAACAGATATTTCAAATTGATTGCCAATACAAGTAATTCCTGGGTTAGTTTCATCTCATATTCCATAATATACGCTACATGACCAAAAGTATGTGGACACCTGCTCGTCCAACATCTCATTCCAAATTCATGGGCATTAATATGGAGTTGGTCCCCCCCCCCTTGCTGCTATAACAGTCTCCACTCTTCTGGGAAGGTTTTCCACTAGTTGTTGGAATATTGCTGCTATAACAGCCTCCACTCTTCTGGGAAGGCTTTCCACTAGATGTTGGAACATTGCTGCTATAACAGCCTCCACTCTTCTGGGAAGGCTTTCCACTAGATGTTGGAACATTGCTGCTATAACAGCCTCCACTCTTCTGGGAAGGCTTTCCACTAGATGTTGGAACATTGCTGCTATAACAGCCTCCACTCTTCTGGGAAGGCTTTCCACTAGATGTTGGAACATTGCTGTGGGGGACTTGCTTCCATTCAGCCACAAGAGCATTCGTGAGGTCGGACACTGATGTTGGGCGAATAGACCTGGCTCGCAGTCAGCGTTCCAATTCATCCCAAAAGTGTTCGATGGGGTTGAGGTCAGGGCTCTGAGCAGGCCAGTCAAGTTGTTCCACACCAATCTCAACAAACCATTTCTGTATGGACCTCGCTTTGTGCACGGGGGCATTGTCATGCTGAAACATGAAAGGGCCTTCCTCAAACTGTTGCCACTAAGTTGGATGCAAAGAATCGTCTAGAATGTCATTGTATGCTGCAGCATTAAGATTTCCCTTCACTGGAACTAAGGGCCCGAACCATGAAGAACAGCCCCAGGCCATTATTGTGCCAACGTTGCTTCCAAAGGCAGTTTGTAATTCGGTAGTGAGTGTTGCAACCGAGGATAGAACATTTTTACGTGGTACGCCCTTCAGCACTCGGCGGTCCGGTTCTGTGAGCATTTCGTGTCTGAGTTGTTGTTGTTGTTCCTAGATGTTTTCACGTCTAGAACGTCATTGTAACACAATAACACAATAACACCACCAGGGGGCAGCTCTAGCAAAGCAGACATTTGACGAACTGACTTATTGGAAAGGTGGTGATCCTATGACGGTGCCACATTGAACGTCACTAAGCTCTTCAGTAAGGCCCTTCTACTGCTAATGTTTGTCTATGGAGATTGCATGGCGGTGTGCTCAATTTTATACACCTGTCAGTAACGGGTGTGGCTGAAATAGCCAGATCTACTCATTTGAAGGGGTGTCCACATACAGTCAGATTTTTTCTCAGAATATCATAATGTATCTGAAGTTTCCTCCAATTCCGTCCTCTTAAATTAAAATCTGTCAAATTCTTTTTTTTTACTTAAGAGTGGAGCTATGACATCAGTAGATGCCCTTCATTTGGTATGAAAGACTAACTATGTCTCAAGCATGTCTGCCATGCATGAGACTGGGATAAAACTCCCTGGCGATGAGAACTGGTGCATGTTCACAGATTGTTCTCTGCGAGACGTGACGTTTCAAAAATTTGTAGGTGTTTATAGACACGTTTCCATCCACAGTTCTTAAAGACAGCTGTGAAGGAAACATGACGTTTCTGTGTAATTTTATAAAATGCCGACAGATTATTTGTTCACCCGACACGGTGGGATCTTTTTGTGTCTGTAAAATTAATTCTGCGAAATCTCGGTGGAAACGCCTTTATGCGCAGATGCGGATGTAATAACCATCATACAGACGTGTAGAGTCACGTGATGTAATGGTGTGTTGTCATCCCACTACGACTCAGGAAACCATGCACTTTATTAGGCGACAGGTGTAATAACTTACGATGAAACTCACAGGGTGGTGAAAGTGCACGGTGATGAGCTTGATGCTCCTTGACAATAAATATCGAGGGTCTTATTCTGGTGACAAGATGATCGACTGCCTTTAGACAACTGAAAATATTTTCGCTCATATCCAGACTAGTACCTGCACTGTATCTGCTAGCTGATGATAGAGCGCAGATGCCAAGACCAGAGTAGGCACATTTTGATATTTAACGCAACCGTTTTTGTGAGTTGAAAATGCGATGAAAACACGTCAAACTTTAGTTTTTATTCGGTATGTGCAACCTTAAGCGGAAAACTACATTTTGTATGCACTACGTCATCACGCACCACGTCATCACGCACATTTTTTTTTAATCCGGAAAAGGATCACATTCTAATGAAAATCTGTCGCGAATCGGATGGAAAACTAGCTATAGAGAACATGTTTAATTAAATATATATGGAAACATACATGAAAGTTTGTTTTAGAAAGACTTTCTACAACACTTGAAAGTAGAATTGCAGATTTATCCTAATTATAAAAACACATTGAAAAATATGAATGACAGAATTACCTCGGTGTAAAATGCTTTTCAATTCTACCCTTTTTTATTACCAAACTGCAAACACCTTTGTACCGGTTTACCTCGGTTCTGAGCTCTATCATGAGATGCAAGTTGTCCTGCAAACAAGGCGCGTGTGTGTTTGTTTGTGTGTGTACAAGAATATTAAACAAACACAAATGTGTTAATCCCCACAAGGTCAAATGCTATTACTAGAGGGTTTGGGGTTAAGGTTATAATTAGGTTTAGGAGCTAGGATTAGTTTTAGGGTTAAGTTTAGGTTTTGGGGTTAAGATTAGGAAAAATAGGATTTTGAATGTGACTGAATTGTGTGTCCCCACAAGGTTTAGTTATACAAGACTGTGTGTGTAACTATAAGTAATTATAAGGTAACAAAGCAAACAGGAGTTTTTGTTGTGTGCAGATGTGTGTGTCTTGTGATGGGGGCGTGTCGACACACCGTTAAGGTCCTTCAGTCCATCCAAAACTCCAGAATAATCCTGCTGCATCACTAAGAAACACCCTTCCTTCTAATGGCAGTGACGGCCTTAGATTCAGGGGTTTTGGAGAAGTAGAGTACTTGTGTAACAGTATAACTTTACGTCCGTCCCCTCGCCCATACCCGGGCGCGAACCAGGGACCCTCTGCACACATCAACAACAGTCACCCACGAGGAATCGTTACCAAGTTAACAAGTGACGTCACCGACTGAAACGCTATTTAGCGCGTACCTCCGCTAGCGAGCTAGCTATTTCACATCCGTTACACTTGGAACATGGAAGTCATTGAGCAGGAGTCTGAGGAGACGTTAACAGGATGGGTAAATGATGGTAGGTGGGTGGTGAGGTATCTCAATACCAAATCATTTCTGGGTAAAAAAATAAGCAGGGGCGCAACTTTGGTTTTAGAAGTGGTGGGGGGGGGGACATAACTTTTGAATTATTATTACTTAAAACACTCCAAACAGCCGACCCGACCACTCAGAGGTGTCCACATGGTCCTAAAGCACACCGTTGCCTCGTTTTGTATCGCTTTCTAATTATAAACTTGACAAAAATTTGGTTTCAGAATGTGGGGGGGGGGACATGTCCCCAGTGAAAGTTGCGCCCCTGAAAACCTTACTGTAATTGTTCTCAATTAAAATGGTCAAAAATTACAATTAAAACTAGCTTCTTAGCAAAGAGCAATTTCACAAGAAAGAATTTTGCTCGGACTCTCTGGAAGTGGTCTGAGTGGAGAGGGGAAGCACAGAACATGTGCTGTTATTGGCAGAGAGGTTTAGAACTCTCTTTCTTATTGGTCTATTAACTAATTTACTGCAAGGTGATGTCACAGTGGAACGCCAAAACTCCATCCCACCAAAACAGGCTGAAATGTCTGTTCTTTTCAAACAGCTCTTACACTAAATGGGCATTATCATAATGTTCATGAGTTCACAGTATTACTTCAACCTCATAGTGTGGAAATATACACTGCTCAAAAAAATGAAGAGAACACTAAAATAACACATCCTAGATCTAAATGAATGAAATATTCTAATTAAATACTTTTTTCTTTACATAGTTGAATGTGCTGACAACAAATCACAGAAAAATTATCAATGTAAATCAAATTTATCAACCCATGGAGGTCTGGATTTGGAGTCACACTCAAAATTAAAGTGGAAAACCACACTACAGGCTGATCCAACTTTGATGTAATGTCCTTAACACAAGTCCAAATGAGACTCAGTAGTGCGTGTATGACCTCCCTACAACACCTGGGCATGCTCCTGATGAGGTGGCGGATGGTCTGTGCCATCCTGGATGAGCTGCACTACCTGAGCCACTTGTGTGGGTTGTAGACTCCGTCTCATGCTACTACTAGAGTGAAAGCACCGCCAGCATTCAAGTGACCAAAACATCAGCCAGGAAGCATAGGAACTGAGAAGTGGTCTGTGGTCCCCAACTGCAGAACCACTCCTTTATTGAGGGTGTCTTGCTAATTGCTTATAATTTCCACCTGTTGTCTATTCCATTTGCACAACAGCATGTGACATTTGTCAATCAGTGTTGCTTCCGAAGTAGACAGTTTGATTTCACAGAAGTGTGATTGACTTGGAGTTACATTGTGTTTAAGTGTTCCCTTTATTTTTTTTGAGCAGTGTGTATATATATATATATATTCCACAGGGATGCTGGCCCATGTTGACTCTACAAGGTGTCCAAAGCGTTCCACAGGGATGCTGGCCCATGTTGACTCTACAAGGTGTCCAAAGCGTTCCACAGGGATGCTGGCCCATGTTGACTCTACAAGGTGTTGAAAGCGTTCCACAGGGATGCTGGCTCCATGTTGACTCTACAAGGTGGCCCATGTTGATGCTCCCATGTTGACTCTAAAGGTGTTGAAAGCGTTCCACAGGGATGCTGGCCCCATGTTGACTCTACAAGGTGTTGAAAGCACAGGGATGCTGGCCCATGTTGACTCCACAAGGTGTCTAAAGCGTTCCACAGGGATGCTGGCCCATGTTGACTCTACAAAAGTGTTCCACAGGGATGCTGGCCCATGTTGACTCTACAAGGTGCTGTCCATGTTGACTCTACAAGGTGTTGAGGTTGATGGTGTCTGCGTTCCACAGGGATGCTGGCCCATGTTGACTCTACAAGGTGTCTAAAAGCGTTCCACAGGGATGCTGGCCCATGTTGACTCTACAAGGTGTTGAAAGCGTTCCACAGGGATGCTGGCCCAAGTTGACTCCAATGCTTCCCACAGTTGTGTCAAGTTGGCTGGATGTCCTTTGGGTGGTGGACCATTCTTGATAAACATGGGAAACTGTTGAGTGTGAAAAACCCAGCAGTGTTGCAGTTCTTGACAGAACCAGTGTGCCTGGCACCTACTACCATATCCCGTTCAAAGGGCACTTAAATCTTTGATCATTTACCCTCTCAAAGGCACCCATACACAATCTGTCTCCAGGCTTAAAAAGCCTTCTTTAAACTTGTCTCCTCACCTTCATCTACACTGAATGGTCAGGGTTAATCCGCAGCATAGAAAGAGCAGGTGTTCCTAATGTTTTGTCCACTCTGTGTTTAACATAACCACGAACAGTAACAAATAATATTTTTTATTTTAAAAGTAAAAGACAGACTTCTTTTTAAAATTTTTATAAAAGGGGACATTTTCTTTAAATACAAACATTTTAACAAAATGTAAGCTGCCTTACCCTTCCCTCTAGAAAACTAAAAAAAACTAAAATAGCCTGGATTCATAGCATCATTCAACCCTCCCTTTCCAAACGCTCCGGAGTGAAGGTTCCCCTATGTACAGATCCAAGCCCCCCCCCCCCAAAAGTAAACCATTGGTAGGGAAAACGCAAAACTGACCCAAGCATTTAGGGGCAAATTCCCCTGATGGTCGTGTTCCAGGCAGCCTACATTGCAGATGTTGCATCCATGGTGGGCAACAGATTGCTATAACATACGATGTGCTTAGCGGACATGTTAAACACCTGTCCAGGTTGTTGTGAGATCAGGCGTCTGCAGTGCAGTCATTCTGGAACTGGGCTGTAAGGTCTCATTTCCCAGCCTGTTGGGCCTGACGCCGCAGCAGCACGTAAATCTTCTCCTTGATCCAGTCCTTGTTGTACGGCTGGTACGTCTGTGAGTCTGCACGGTACCTAGAGGAGACAGACGGAACGATTTATTAAAACATGGGCTGGTACGTCTGTGAGTCTGCACGGTACCTAGTGGAGATAGACGGAACGATTTATTAAAACATGGGCTGGTACGTCTGAGTCTGCACGGTACCTAGGAGGAGACAGACGGAACGATTCATTAAAACATGGGCTGGTACGTCTGTGAGTCCGCACGGTACCTAGAGGAGACAGACGGAACGATTTATTAAAACATGGGCTGGTACGTCTGTGAGTCTGCACGGTTCCGTCTGTACCTAGAGGAGACAGACGGAACGATTTATTAAAACATGGGCTGGTACGTCTGTGAGTCGGCACGGTACCTAGGAGGAGACAGACGGAACGATTTATTAAAACATGGGCTGGTACGTCTGTGAGTCTGCACGGTACCTAGGAGGAGACAGACGGAACGATTCATTAAAACATGGGCTGGTACGTCTGTGTGTCCGCACGGTACCTAGAGGAGACAGATGGAACGATTTATTAAAACATGGGCTGGTACGTCTGAGTCTGCACGGTACCTAGGAGGAGACAGACGGAACGATTCATTAAAACATGGGCTGGTACGTCTGTGTGTCCGCACGGTACCTAGAGGAGATAGACGGAACGATTTATTAAAACATGGGCTGGTACGTCTGTGAGTCTGCACGGTACCTAGGAGGAGATAGACGGAACGATTTATTAAAACATGGGCTGGTACGTCTGAGTCTGCACGGTACCTAGGAGGAGATAGACGGAACGATTTATTAAAACATGGGCTGGTACGTCTGTGAGTCTGCACGGTACCTAGGAGGAGACGGGCTGGTACGTCTGTGTGTCTGCACGGTACCTAGGAGGAGATAGACGGAACGATTTATTAAAACATGGGCTGGTACGTCTGTGTGTCCGCATGGGCTGGTACGTCTGTGAGTCTGCACGGTACCTAGGAGGAGATAGACGGAACGATTTATTAAAACATGGGCTGGTACGTCTGTGAGTCTGCACGGTACCTAGAGGAGACAGACAGAACGATTTATTAAAACATGGGCTGGTACGTCTGTGAGTCTGCACGGTACCTAGAGGAGACCGACAGAACGATTTATTAAAACATGGGCTGGTACGTCTGTGAGTCTGCACGGTACCTAGGAGGAGACGGGCTGGTATGTCTGTGTGTCCGCACGGTACTTAATAGAGAAAGCACTAGCCTACGTCAATCTACTATCCCCCGTAGTACAAAAGTTAACCTATTCTGTGTGAGAAATAAATATTCCAAACATAGTCTGGGACAGTTGTGGGATGCGATAGATCCTCAAATTTAATACAAACACTAGTAGTGGTAGTGCCTGGTTATAGTTATAGTAGTGGTAGTGTCTGGTTATAGTTATAGTAGTGGTAGTGACTGGTTATAGTAGTGGTAGTGACTGGTTATAGTAGTGGTAGTGACTGGTTATAGTAGTGGTAGTGACTGGTTATAGTAGTGGTAGTGACTGGTTATAGTAGTGGTAGTGACTGGTTATAGTAGTGGTAGTGACTGGTTATAGTAGTGGTAGTGACTGGTTATAGTAGTGGTAGTGACTGGTTATAGTTATAGTAGTGGTAGTGACTGGTTATAGTAGTGGTAGTGACTGGTTATAGTAGTGGTAGTGACTGGTTATAGTAGTGGTAGTGACTGGTTATAGTAGTGGTAGTGACTGGTTATAGTAGTGGTAGTGACTGGTTATAGTTATAGTAGTGGTAGTAACGTTAGCCCGGCCCGACAGTAACGTTAGCCCGGCCCGACAGTAACGTTAGCCCGGCCCGACAGTAACGTTAGCCCGGCCCGACAGTAACGTTAGCCCGGCCCGACAGTAACGTTAGCCCGGCCCGACAGTAACGTTAGCCCGGCCCGACAGTAACGTTAGCCCGGCCCGACAGTAACGTTAGCCCATTAAAACCTGAGCACACACCTGGTGGTGATTAAGTTTCAGCCTTGCTTAACAGATAGGTGGAGAATTGGGACGCAACCTAAAGTATGTACACGTTTTCCTATTTATTTGAACTTTTCTTTAACTAGACAAGTCAGTTAAGAACAAGTTCTTATTACCAATGACGGCCTGGGAACAGTGGGTTAACTGCCTTGTTCAGGGGAACAGTGGGTTAACTGCCTTGTTCAGGGGAACAGTGGGTTAACTGCCTTGTCCAGGGGAACAGTGGGTTAACTGCCTTGTCCAGGGGAACAGTGGGTTAACTGCCTTGTCCAGGGGAACAGTGGGTTAACTGCCTTGTTCAGGGGAACAGTGGGTTAACTGTCTTGTCCAGGGGACCAGTGGGTTAACTGCCTTGTCCAGGGGACCAGTGGGTTAACTGCCTTGTCCAGGGGACCAGTGGGTTAACTGCCTTGTCCAGGGGACCAGTGGGTTAACTGCCTTGTCCAGGGGACCAGTGGGTTAACTGCCTTGTCCAGGGGACCAGTGGGTTAACTGCCTTGTCCAGGGGACCAGTGGGTTAACTGCCTTGTCCAGGGGACCAGTGGGTTAACTGCCTTGTCCAGGGGAACAGTGGGTTAACTGCCTTGTCCAGGGGAACAGTGGGTTAACTGCCTTGTCCAGGGGAACAGTGGGTTAACTGCCGTGTCCAGGGGAACAGTGGGTTAACTGCCGTGTCCAGGGGAACAGTGGGTTAACTGCCGTGTCCAGGGGGAACAGTGGGTTAACTGCCGTGTCCAGGGGGAACAGTGGGTTAACTGCCTTGTTCAGGGGCAGAATGACTAGGAACAGTACCTTGTTCTGCCGACAGATTTTTACCTTGTCAGGTACCCGCCTCCTCTAACCACCGGGCCACTCTAACCACCGGGCCACCCGCCTCCTCTAACCACCGGGCCACCCGCCTCCTCTAACCACCGGGCCACCCGCCTCCTCTAACCACCGGGCCACCCGCCTCCTCTAACCACCGGGCCACCCGCCTCCTCTAACCACCGGGCCACCCGCCTCCTCTAACCACCGGGCCACCCGCCTCCTCTAACCACCGGGCCACCCGCCTCCTCTAACCACCGGGCCACCCGCCTCCTCTAACCACCGGGCCACCCGCCTCCTCTAACCACCGGGCCACCGCCTCCTCTAACCACCGGGCCACCCGCCTCCTCTAACCACCGGGCCACCCGCCTCCTCTAACCACCGGGCCACCCGCCTCCTCTAACCACCGGGCCACCCGCCTCCTCTAACCACCGGGCCACCCGCCTCCTCTAACCACCGGGCCACCCGCCTCCTCTAACCACCGGGCCACCGCCTCCTCTAACCACCGGGCCACCCCTCTCTCTAACCACCGGGCCACCCCTCTAACCACCGGGCCACCCGCCTCTAACCACCGGGCCACCCGCCTCCTCTAACCACCGGGCCACCCGCCACCGGGCCACCCCTCCTCTAACCACCGGGCCACCCGCCTCCTCTAACCACCGGGCCACCCGCCTCCTCTAACCACCGGGCCACCCGCCTCCTCTAACCACCGGGCCACCCGCCTCCTCTAACCACCGGGCCACCCGCCTCCTCTAACCACCGGGCCACCCGCCTCCTCTAACCACCGGGCCACCCGCCTCCTCTAACCACCGGGCCACCCGCCTCCTCTAACCACCGGGCCACCCGCCTCCTCTAACCACCGGGCCACCCGCCTCCTTCCACCTGTTGTGGTGGAAAGTCCCTCCAGCCAAAACACCAATTTACGCTTTTAAATCTTTGACAGGGACGGTGAACTTCAGGAAAAGGTTGGAATATCCAGACACATCGAAATCCGTGTGAAAAAACCAAGTACCGCAGTTTGACTTACACCAAGCAGCTGAGGTCAGCCAGGTCGTGGATGAAGTCAAACAGTTGACTGATGTCATAGGTGATGGATGGTGTGTTGGGGTTCATTCTCTTCAGGTGCTCCTCGTACATCTTACACACGCCTGGAAGGAGAGGCATACATCTGTCACAGGCATCAAAATTCACCCACAAATGACGACAGGTCTAGGCATAATTGAGAAAGTGATTAGGTCATTTTATGAATTGCCCAGCATGCAACACCATTAAAAAAAGAGGATTGTTAGCCTTTTGGTTACCCCACAGTGCACAATAATGAAGTCTATTCCTGCTGAAATGGTAAACCACTACTTTAAGATGAAGCACCCCCAAGCATTCAGATGGGACACGGACTGGGTATTTAGCCTATGGGATGGAGCTCTCAACCCTGTTCCTAGAGAGCTACCATCCTATAGGTTCACTCCAAGCCTGTTCCTGTAGAGCTACCATCCTATAGGTTCACACCAAGCCTGTTCCTGTAGAGCTACCATCCTATAGGTTCACACCAAGCCTGTTCCTGTAGAGCTACAGTCCTATAGGTTCACTCCAAGCCTGTTCCTGTAGAGCTACCGTCCTATAGGTTCACTCCAAGCCTGTTCCTGTAAAGCTACCATCCAATAGGTTCACACCAAGCCTGTTCCTGTAGAGCTACAGTCCTATAGGTTCACTCCAAGCCTGTTCCTGTAGAGCTACCATCCTATAGGTTCACACCAAGCCTGTTCCTGTAGAGCTACAGTCCTATAGGTTCACTCCAAGCCTGTTCCTGTAGAGCTACCGTCCTATAGGTTCACTCCAAGCCTGTTCCTGTAAAGCTACCATCCAATAGGTTCACACCAAGCCTGTTCCTGTAGAGCTACAGTCCTATAGGTTCACTCCAAGCCTGTTCCTGTAGAGCTACCATCCAATAGGTTCACACCAAGCCTGTTCCTGTAGAGCTACCGTCCTATAGGTTCACTCCAAGCCTACAGTCCTATAGGTTCACTCCAAGCCTGTTCCTGTAGAGCTACAGTCCTATAGGTTCACTCCAAGCCTACAGTCCTATAGGTTCACTCCAAGCCTGTTCCTGTAGAGCTACAGTCCTATAGGTTCACTCCAAGCCTGTTCCTGTAGAGCTACCGTCCTATAGGTTCACTCCAAGCCTACAGTCCTATAGGTTCACTCCAAGCCTACCGTCCTATAGGTTCACTCCAAGCCTACCGTCCTATAGGTTCACTCCAAGCCTGTTCCTGTAGAGCTACCGTCCTATAGGTTCACTCCAAGCCTGTTCCTGTAGAGCTACAGTCCTATAGGTTCACTCCAAGCCTGTTCCTGTAGAGCTACAGTCCTATAGGTTCACTCCAAGCCTACCGTCCTATAGGTTCACTCCAAGCCTGTTCCTGTAGAGCTACAGTCCTATAGGTTCACTCCAAGCCTGTTCCTGTAGAGCTACCATCCTATAGGTCCACTCCAAGCCTGTTCCTGTAGAGCTACCCTCCTATAGGTTCACTTCAAAACCAGCACACCTGGGAGGGGGGCTGTCAATTTACCTTCCATGCACTCGTTGACTGATTCATAGTCAGCATACGTCCGTCCCTCTGGTCTCTTGGTGGGCTGGACCAACAGGATCGTATGAGACTGTAACAACAGAACGCAGTAGGCATGTCAACAACAACAGAACGCAGTAGGCATGTCAACAACAAACAGAACGCAGTAGGCATGTCAACAACAAACAGAACGCAGTAGGCATGTCAACAACAAACAGAACGCAGTAGGCATGTCAACAACAAACAGAACGCAGTAGGCATGTCAACAACAGAACGCAGTAGAACACGCAGCCCCGTCAGCCAGTAGAACACGCAGCCCCGTCCGGCAGTAGAACACGCAGCCCCGTCCGGCAGTAGAACACGCAGCCCCGTCCGGCAGTAGAACACGCAGCCCCGTCCGGCAGTAGAACACGCAGCCCCGTCCGGCAGTAGAACACGCAGCCCCGTCCGGCAGTAGAACACGCAGCCCCGTCCGGCAGTAGAACACGCAGCCCCGTCCGGCAGTAGAACACGCAGCCCCGTCCGGCAGTAGAACACGCAGCCCCGTCCGGCAGTAGAACACGCAGCCCCGTCCGGCAGTAGAACACGCAGCCCCGTCCGGCAGTAGAACACGCAGCCCCGTCCGGCAGTAGAACACGCAGCCCCGCCCGGCAGTAGAACACGCAGCCCCGCCCGACACGCAGCCCCGCCCGGCAGTAGAACACGCAGCCCCGCCCGGCAGTAGAACACGCAGCCCCGCCAGGCAGTAGAACACGCAGCCCCGCCAGGCAGTAGAACACGCAGCCCCGCCAGGCAGTAGAACACGCAGCCCCGCCAGGCAGTAGAACACGCAGCCCCGCCAGGCAGTAGAACACGCAGCCCCGCCAGGCAGTAGAACACGCAGCCCCGCCAGGCAGTAGAACACGCAGCCCCGCCAGGCAGTAGAACACGCAGCCCCGCCAGGCAGTAGAACACGCAGCCCCGTCAGGCAGTAGAACACGCAGCCCCGTCAGGCAGTAGAACACGCAGCCCCGTCAGGCAGTAGAACACGCAGCCCCGCCAGGCAGTAGAACACGCAGCCCCGTCAGGCAGTAGAACACGCAGCCCCGTCAGGCAGTAGAACACGCAGCCCCGTCAGGCAGTAGAACACGCAGCCCCGTCAGGCAGTAGAACACGCAGCCCCGTCAGGCAGTAGAACACGCAGCCCCGTCAGGCAGTAGAACACGCAGCCCCGTCAGGCAGTAGAACACGCAGCCCCGTCAGGCAGTAGAACACGCAGCCCCGTCAGGCAGTAGAACACGCAGCCCCGTCAGGCAGTAGAACACGCAGCCCCGTCAGGCAGTAGAACACGCAGCCCCGTCAGGCAGTAGAACACGCAGCCCCGTCAGGCAGTAGAACACGCAGCCCCGTCAGGCAGTAGAACACGCTGCCCAGACACTGTAGAACACGCTGCCCAGACACTGTAGAACACGCTGCCCAGACACTGTAGAACACGCTGCCCAGACACTGTAGAACACGCAGCCCAGACACTGTAGAACACGCTGCCCAGACACTGTAGAACACGCAGCCCAGACACTGTAGAACACGCAGCCCAGACACTGTAGCAGTTTCACACAGATCCACAAGCTGCCTCCAGTTGAGGAACCACACTTTCTCCCGAATTAGGCGTGTGTTCAGTGCATGCTCCATTACACAGGTTTCCGCCGCTGTCTGTCTCCCATAAAACATGCGCTGTAACATGGATATATGGCCGTGTGGAAACAAGGGGAGTATCTTTTTAACCTTTTTATTATTTATCGCCGATATGAAAGAGAAGGAAGGTCCTTATGCCTCCAAACCCGTACCGCAAGCGACGCGTTTTAATGTTCAGATTTAGTTTCGGGATTTTTAACTAAACCTCCCCCCCTTACATAAAACGCTTTTGTCCAATGACGAATGTAATGTGGAACAGAGTGATGACAAAGGGCCACAGTAACTCGGAATACAACACAGGATGACAATGACTGGTTAATTAACACGCAGACTGAAATATATAACTGAACGTTATTATAACACGATGTAATATAAGAAGCCGGTATACGACCGTCATGTTTAAAAACGACTCACTTCATTAGCAAACTAGTTAAAGTTCATCCGTTCGTTGATTGACATGCGTGCAGTTTAAAACAGTTTTAAAACAAGGCTAGCTGGTAATCTACTCAATAATTTCCTCCAGGTAAACTACTCGAATGCAAATCTATTGATGTTATTTAAAAAAAAAATACAACTAACCATAATTCCTTCGCCGTGCTCTTGAAGTAAGTAAAATTTCTCGTGCTACACGATTTAGATTGGATGGCACAACAAGACCGGAAGTGACTTTTGATACCGGAAGAATTACTTTCGGAACGCGAGAAGGGTTAGTGCTATATTCGATCCTTGGGACGTTCCTAAACGAGTGTTACCATGTTTGCGGTTTTCAAGCTAAAATTGGACTGCTTTGAAAACGATGTCGCGGGTGAAAATGTATTGGTGGCTGTCTGCGGGTTTTGGGGTTATTTCTAACTTGCACCGCGGTCGCCATGGCATTTTTCTTAAATATATATATATATATATATATTTGTGTGACCCGCTGTAGACTGTCAGGCACGCTGTTCCTCAGTAGCCCATTCCAGCAGGCCATTGGGAAACACAAGCACTTCTCATCTCGAAATCGCCTCGCTATTGATGTTGAATAAATTAATCTGTTAATTTTAGCTAAGAAAGCTGCTAAATCGTTCAGTTTACATCTTGTCTACATCTTGTCAAGTCTACTGTATACTATCTGAAATGAGATGTAGGCCTATCAGGGGCTGTAGGCTACCTACCTTTTATCTAAACAAACCATGGCAAAACTGAATGACAATCATAAACCCTGATTTTTGTTAGTAGCCTATGCCTATTCAAATGACAAGTCAATCTCTGAAAAGGGACATTTATAACGGTTTTTAGTCTGAACATCTGGCACATAATAACAGCAGAATTGCCAAGTGTTCATCTAAGTGTTTCTTGCTCAGAGATTGAGATCCAATGCCCAACTTTCATCACTCAAACTCTTCTGTCAGATGTACTATAGTTATGCACATGTGCAAAGGGGATTTATTTACAATTATAAACCTGGTTCGAGCCTTGAATACTATATATTTAAGAATTAAAGCCCAAGGGGGGTGTGATATATGGACAATATACCACAGCTAAGGTCTGTTCTTAAGCTCGACGCAAAGCGGAGTGCCTGGATACAGCCCGTAGTTGTGGTATATTGGTCATACAGTGCCTTGCGAAAGTATTCGGCCCCCTTGAACTTTGCGACCTTTTGCCACATTTCAGGCTTCAAACATAAAGATATAAAACTGTATTTTTTTGTGAAGAATCAACAACAAGTGGGACACAATCATGAAGTGGAACAACATTTATTGGATATTTCAAACTTTTTTAACAAATCAAAAACTGAAAAATTGGGCGTGCAAAATTATTCAGTAGGGATGACCAGGGATGTTCTCTGTTTAGCGAGGGGGAGGCAAGAGAATGGTCGTGGACAGGTCAAAGGTCAAAACCAGTTCAGAGACCAGGAGGTACAAAATGGTCAGGCAGGCTCGAGGTCAGGGCAGGCAGTATGGTCAGGCAGGCTCGAGGTCAGGGCAGGCAGTATGGTCAGGCAGGCTCGAGGTCAGGGCAGGCAGTATGGTCAGGCAGGCTCGAGGTCAGGGCAGGCAGTATGGTCAGGCAGGCTCGAGGTCAGGGCAGGCAGTATGGTCAGGCAGGCTCGAGGTCAGGGCAGGCAGTATGGTCAGGCAGGCTCGAGGTCAGGGCAGGCAGTATGGTCAGGCAGGCTCGAGGTCAGGGCAGGCAGAATGGTCAGGCAGGCTTGAGGTCAGGGTGGGCAGACTGGTCAGGCAGGCTCGAGGTCAGGGCAGGCTGTATGGTCAGGCAGGCTCGAGGTCAGGGCAGGCAGAATGGTCAGGCAGGCTTGAGGTCAGGGCAGGCAGACTGGTCAGGCAGGCTCGAGGTCAGGGCAGGCAGAATGGTCAGGCAGGCTCGAGGTCAGGGCAGGCAGAATGGTCAGGCAGGCTCGAGGTCAGGGCAGGCAGAATGGTCAGGCAGTATGGTCAGGCAGGCTCGAGGTCAGGGCAGGCAGAATGGTCAGGCAGGCTCGAGGTCAGGGCAGGCAGAATGGTCAGGCAGGCTCGAGGTCAGGGCAGGCAGAATGGTCAGGCAGGCTCGAGGTCAGGGCAGGCAGAATGGTCAGGCAGGCTCGAGGTCAGGGCAGGCAGAATGGTCAGGCAGGCTCGAGGTCAGGGCAGGCAGAATGGTCAGGCAGGCTCGAGGTCAGGGCAGGCAGAATGGTCAGGCAGGCTCGAGGTCAGGGCAGGCAGAATGGTCAGGCAGGCTCGAGGTCAGGGCAGGCAGAATGGTCAGGCAGGCTCGAGGTCAGGGCAGGCAGAATGGTCAGGCAGGCTCGAGGTCAGGGCAGGCAGAATGGTCAGGCAGGCTCGAGGTCAAGGCAGGCAGAATGGTCAGGCAGGCTCGAGGTCATGGCAGGCAGAATGGTCAGGCAGGCTCGAGGTCAGGGCAGGCAGAATGGTCAGGCAGGCTTGAGGTCAGGGCAGGCAGGATGGTCAGGCAGGCTCGAGGTCAGGGCAGGCAGAATGGTCAGGCAGGCTCGAGGTCAGGGCAGGCAGAATGGTCAGGCAGGCTCGAGGTCAGGGCAGGCAGAATGGTCAGGCAGGCTCGAGGTCAGGCAGGCTCGAGGTCAGGGCAGGCAGTATGGTCAGGCAGGCTCGAGGTCAGGACAGGCAGAATGGTCAGGCAGGCTCGAGGTCAGGGCAGGCAGAATGGTCAGGCAGGCTCGAGGTCAGGGCAGGCAGAATGGTCAGGCAGGCTCGAGGTCAGGGCAGGCAGAATGGTCAGGCAGGCTCGAGGTCAGGGCAGGCTCGAGGTCAGGGCAGGCAGAATGGTCAGGCAGGCTCGAGGTCAGGGCAGGCAGAATGGTCAGGCAGGCTCAAGGTCAGGGCAGGCAGAATGGTCAGGCAGGCTCGAGGTCAGGGCAGGCAGTATGGGCAGGCAGGCTCGAGGTCAGGGCAGGCAGAATGGGCAGGCAGGCTCGAGGTCAGGGCAGGCAGACTGGGCAGGCAGGCTCGAGGTCAGGGCAGGCAGAATGGGCAGGCAGGCTCGATGTCAGGGCAGGCAGACTGGGCAGGCAGGCTCGAGGTCAGGGCAGGCAGACTGGGCAGGCAGGCTCGAGGTCAGGGCAGGCAGTATGGTCAGGCAGGCTCGAGGTCAGGGCAGGCAGACTGGTCAGGCAGGCTCGAGGTCAGGGCAGGCAGACTGGTCAGGCAGGCTCGAGGTCAGGGCAGGCAGAATGGTCAGGCAGGCTCGAGGTCAGGGCAGGCAGTATGGTCAGACAGGCTCGAGGTCAGGGCAGGCAGTATGGTCAGGCAGGCTCGAGGTCAGGGCAGGCAGAATGGTCAGGCAGGCACGAGGTCAGGGCAGGCAGAATGGTCAGGCAGGCACGAGGTCAGGGCAGGTAGTATGGTCAGGCAGGCTCGAGGTCAGGGCAGGCAGAATGGTCAGGCAGGCTCGAGGTCAGGGCAGGCAGAATGGTCAGGCAGGCTCGAGGTCAGGGCAGGCAGAATGGTCAGGCAGGCTTGAGGTCAGGGCAGGCAGAATGGTCAGGCAGGCTCGAGGTCAGGGCAGGCAGAATGGTCAGGCAGGCTCGAGGTCAGGGCAGGCAGAATGGTCGTGGACAGGTCAAAGGTCAAAACCAGTTCAGAGACCAGGAGGTACAGAGTGACAGGCAGGCAGGTACGGAGTCCAGAAAACAGGTCAGGGTCAAAATTAGGAGGACTAACAAAAGAGAATAGAAGCAGGAGTACGGGGAAAACACTGGTTGACTTGAAAAACACACAGGAAACACAGGGATAAATACACTGGCACAGAGAGACAGGAAACACAGGGATAAATACACTGGTACAGAGAGACAGGAAACACAGTCATAAATACACTGGTACAGAGAGACAGGAAACACTTGGATACATACACTGGCACAGAGAGACAGGAAACACAGGGATAAATACACTGGCACAGAGAGACAGGAAACACAGGGATAAATACACTGGTACAGAGAGACAGGAAACACAGGGATAAATACACTGGTACAGAGAGACAGGAAACACAGGGATAAATACACTGGCACAGAGAGACAGGAAACACAGGGATAAATACACTGGTACAGAGAGACAGGAAACACAGGGATAAATACACTGGCACAGATAATATACAATACACAATATATACAACACCTCCCCTATAAACATTACAGGGATATGGCTCTGAATATATACAACACCTCCCCTATAAACATTACAGGGATATGGCTCTGAATATATACAACACCTCCCCTATACACATTACAGGGATATGGCTCTGAATATATACAACACCTCCCCTATAAACATTACAGGGATATGGCCCTGAATATATACAACAACACCTCCCTATCTATAAACATTACAGGGATATGGCTCTGAATATATACAACACCTCCCCTATAAACATTACAGGGATATGGCCCTGAATATATACACCACCTCCCCTATAAACATTACAGGGATATGGCTCTGAATATATACAACACCTCCCCTATAAACATTACAGGGATATGACTCTGAATATATACAACACCTCCCCTATAAACAGTACAGGGATATGGCTCTGAATATATACAACACCTCCCCTATAAACATTACAGGGATATGGCTCTGAATATATACAACACCTCCCCTATAAACATTACAGAGATATGGCCCTGAATATATACAACAACACCTCCCTATCTATAAACATTACAGGGATATGGCTCTGAATATATACAACATCTCCCCTATAAACATTACAGGGATATGGCTCTGAATATATACAACAACACCTCCCTATCTATAAACATTACAGGGATATGGCTCTGAATATATACAACACCTCCCCTATAAACATTACAGGGATATGGCTCTGAATATATACAACACCTCCCCTATAAACATTACAGGGATATGGCTCTGAATATATACAACACCTCCCCTATAAACATTACAGGGATATGGCTCTGAATATATACAACACCTCCCCTATAAACATTACAGGGATATGACTCTGAATATATACAACACCTCCCCTATAAACATTACAGGGATATGGCTCTGAATATATACAACACCTCCCCTATAAACATTACAGGGATATGACTCTGAATATATACAACACCTCCCCTATAAACATTACAGGGATATGGCTCTGAATATATACAACACCTCCCCTATAAACATTACAGGGATATGACTCTGAATATATACAACACCTCCCCTATAAACATTACAGGGATATGGCTCTGAATATATACAACACCTCCCCTATAAACATTACAGGGATATGGCTCTGAATATATACAACACCTCCCCTATAAACATTACAGGGATATGGCCCTGAATATATACAACAACACCTCCCTATCTATAAACATTACAGGGATATGGCTCTGAATATATACAACACCTCCCCTATAAACATTACAGGGATATGGCCCTGAATATATACAACACCTCCCCTATAAACATTACAGGGATATGGCTCTGAATATATACAACACCTCCCCTATAAACATTACAGGGATATGGCCCTGAATATATACAACACCTCCCCTATAAACATTACAGGGATATGGCTCTGAATATATACAACACCTCCCCTATAAACATTACAGGGATATGGCTCTGAATATATACAACACCTCCCCTATAAACATTACAGGGATATGACTCTGAATATATACAACACCTCCCCTATAAACAGTACAGGGATATGGCTCTGAATATATACAACACCTCCCCTATAAACATTACAGGGATATGGCCCTGAATATATACAACAACACCTCCCTATCTATAAACATTACAGGGATATGGCTCTGAATATATACAACACCTCCCCTATAAACATTACAGGGATATGGCTCTGAATATATACAACACCTCCCCTATAAACATTACAGGGATATGGCTCTGAATATATACAACACCTCCCCTATAAACATTACAGAGATATGGCCCTGAATATATACAACAACACCTCCCTATCTATAAACATTACAGAGATATGGCTCTGAATATATACAACATCTCCCCTATAAACATTACAGGGATATGGCTCTGAATATATACAACAACACCTCCCTATCTATAAACATTACAGGGATATGGCTCTGAATATATACAACACCTCCCCTATAAACATTACAGGGATATGGCTCTGAATATATACAACACCTCCCCTATAAACATTACAGGGATATGGCTCTGAATATATACAGCACCTCCCCTATAAACATTACAGGGATATGGCTCTGAATATATACAACACCTCCCCTATAAACATTACAGGGATATGGCCCTGAATATATACAACACCTCCCCTATACACATTACAGGGATATGGCTCTGAATATATACAACACCTCCCCTATAAACATTACAGGGATATGGCCCTGAATATATACAACACCTCCCTATCTATAAACATTACAGGGATATGGCTCTGAATATATACAACACCTCCCCTATAAACATTACAGGGATATGGCTCTGAATATATACAACACCTCCCCTATAAACATTACAGGGATATGGCTCTGAATATATACAGCACCTCCCCTATAAACATTACAGGGATATGGCTCTGAATATATACAACACCTCCCCTATAAACATTACAGGGATATGGCTCTGAATATATACAACAACACCTCCCTATCTATAAACATTACAGGGATATGGCTCTGAATATATACAACACCTCCCCTATAAACATTACAGGGATATGGCTCTGAATATATACAACACCTCCCCTATAAACATTACAGGGATATGGCTCTGAATATATACAGCACCTCCCCTATAAACATTACAGGGATATGGCTCTGAATATATACAACACCTCCCCTATAAACATTACAGGGATATGGCCCTGAATATATACAACACCTCCCCTATACACATTACAGGGATATGGCTCTGAATATATACAACACCTCCCCTATAAACATTACAGAGATATGGCCCTGAATATATACAACAACACCTCCCTATCTATAAACATTACAGGGATATGGCTCTGAATATATACAACACCTCCCCTATAAACATTACAGGGATATGGCCCTGAATATATACAACACCTCCCCTATAAACATTACAGGGATATGGCCCTGAATATATACAACACCTCCCCTATAAACATTACAGGGATATGGCTCTGAATATATACAACAACACCTCCCCTATAAACATTACAGGGATATGGCTCTGAATATATACAACACCTCCCCTATAAACATTACAGGGATATGGCTCTGAATATATACAACACCTCCCCTATAAACATTACAGGGATATGGCTCTGAATATATACAACACCTCCCCTATAAACATTACAGGGATATGGCTCTGAATATATACAACACCTCCCCTATAAACATTACAGGGATATGGCTCTGAATATATACAACACCTCCCCTATAAACATTACAGGGATATGGCTCTGAATATATACAACACCTCCCTATAAACATTACAGGGATATGGCTCTGAATATATACAACACCTCCCCTATAAACATTACAGGGATATGGCTCTGAATATATACAACACACTCCCCTATAAACATTACAGGGATATGGCTCTGAATATATACAACACCTCCTCTATAAGCATTCCTGTCTCTTCTATAGATGTTATATCCTTGTACTGCTGTATCATCAAATGAATTATCTAAGTGAGTCTCAGAAATGGCTAATATATGAATGTTATCTGATGTTAGCAAGTTATTGATTTCATGAACCTTATTTCTAAGGCTACATGTATTAATATGGTCTGTTTCCGGTCCTTTCCTGGGTAGCTGATCAGAGACAGACATAATATGGACAAGAACAAAGAAAGCAAGAGAAACAGAATATTAATTCAGCAGGCCATTCATCAGTTGGTGTATGTGTGTGCTGTAGGGTTGAAGCTACGAACCCACAGGCTTGGCTCTCTCATCCCTTCCAGGCTTCCGGGAGGGAGGGTGGACAATGAGTCTGTCATAGCGGATGTAAGCAATGTCCCCACGCGCTCTGGCAGCTTTCATGGCTGGGATTTCCTCTATTTAGAAACTTCCTTAAAACTACACACAACATGACAAATGTATCCACGAGTCTGACTCTGGGGATGTAGACAACAAAAAAAAAGAAGCTTAATTTCAACAACAAAAAAATCCCGATTCCCGAAGTAACCCTTTATTAATAAGGTTCGGTGTTTTTCGGTATGAACTTCCCGAACATCCCGGATAGCACTGACCATAGGGGAAAGTACGGCAGCCTAATGGTGTATTGAATATAGAAAGGAACAACAAGGAAGACAAATACCGGGTTTCAACACATTCAACCTTTTTCTTTTAAAATTAAATCATTGAAGCAAGCAAGCAAGCCAGTACCGCCTTGTGATAGTAGGTAAGAAACAGCAGCAAAATGTGCTTGTCAGTAAACTCGACCTTCTCTAAAACAAAGCAGAAATGGATGTTAATCGAGCTAAGCTAAAATAGCTGCGAATCGGGAAGAGGAAAAGTGAATTATTTACCTAACAGTAACGTTAGCTACTGACCACGCCTTTGTTATGGAAAGGAAATTGTTGAATTGAATGCTGATTTGAGTATTTTGTGTGTCCCCCACATCTAGCTTTGGGGCTAATATAAGCTAGTTTGTTATACCATGCATTATTCTAGTTACTAGTTAGACAGGAGGAGGGACGACTGGTGAATTTCTCGACCAGACGCTTTTTTTGGCCTCCGATCGCAATGTACATTCCACCTTGTGACAAAACAAATAAATAAACGCAGTACCATCTAAACCCTGCACTTATACACTATCCCCCCCAAAAAACCCCTTCCCAGTGGCTCCCTGGGCGAACCCCGCCTTCGGTTCTGCACTACCTGTCATTTCGAACAACACAAATAAATAATCATAACATTTAACACGATATAAAAAAATAAATATATATATATATACAAAAATAAGACTCGTAAATATCAAAAAGAAGTAGCAAAGACAAATAGAAACAAATTTGTGTTAATTATTCTTAACGATTTCACACAAACCAGGAAACAAATTCAACAATATGTCTGTGAAACTAAATATTCACAGTATTATGACTGAAGTGAAGTGTGGTTTATTTGGTAGCATTTCATAGTGTGACTGATTTGACTAATTGCATTAGTACTGTACAACGTTAGAGGTGTGCTTTTTGATAGATTCCCCCGTTCCCCCTACCCTGGGCTTCCAGTGGGGAGACCTGAGGTCAACCTACCCCCTCCCCATCTCGTACTTCTGAGTGAGAGACCTTCCCAGGCAGTAGCCTCCCTAGCTCACAAACTAGAATCAGGGCGCCCACTCCGACAAGGTTAATAATTGACCCACAGTCCCAAACGGTGACAAGATATCATTGATGTGACAAGGCAAATGAACAATAGAAAACCGATCGCGCAAAATATCACCATTCCGATTTTATTGTTGTTGTTGGGCGGTTGTTCTGTTTCGCCCCCCTGACAAGATGCCACGCTGGGTGGCTGCGCCCCTGACAAGATGCCACGCTGGGTGGCTGCGCCCCTGACAAGATGCCACGCTGGGTGGCTGTCCCCCTGACAAGATGCCACGCTGGGTGGCTGCGCCCCTGACAAGATGCCACGCTGGGTGGCTGCGCCCCTGACAAGATGCCACGCTGGGTGGCTGCGCCCCTGACAAGATGCCACGCTGGGTGGCTGCCCCCCTGACAAGATGCCACGCTGGGTGGCTGCGCCCCTGACAAGATGCCACGCTGGGTGGCTGCGCCCCTGACAAGATGCCACGCTGGGTGGCTGCGCCCCTGACAAGATGCCACGCTGGGTGGCTGCGCCCCTGACAAGATGCCATGCTGGGTGGCTTCCCATGTCGCTGGGTGGCTTCCCATGTCGCTGGGTGGCTTCCCATGTCGCTGGGTGGCTTCCCATGTCGCTGGGTGGCTTCCCATGTCGCTGGGTGGCTTCCCATGTCGCTGGGTGGCTTCCCATGTCGCTGGGTGGTTGCCCATGTCGCTGGGTGGCTTCCCATGTCGCTGGGTGGCTTCCCATGTCGCTGGGTGGCTTCCAATGTCGCTGGGTGGCTGCCCATGTCGCTGGGTGGCTTCCCATGTCTCTGGGTGGCTGCCCATGTCGCTGGGTGGCTGCCCATGTCGCTGGGTGGCTTCCCATGTCGCTGGGTGGCTTCCCATGTCGCTGGGTGGCTGCCCATGTCGCTGGGTGGCTGCCCATGTCGCTGGGTGGCTGCCCATGTCGCTGGGTGGCTGCCCATGTCGCTGGGTGGCTGCCCATGTCGCCTATGCCTAAATCCACCACTTTCCAATCCCACTACTCGGACCTAAACGATCCTACACCAGGCCACGGGCCTGGGAGGATGGAACCCCCTTCTCTCATAACCTACTGTAGATCTTCTGGACAGAAATCTCCCAATATTTCTCTGTTGCTGCAACTACCACATATCTTGTGTGATTTCCACCTTTCTAAAACCGGGACCTTCTATAACCGGGACCTTATCATGAAGAAACTCCGTGCCAAAGCTCAACAAGACAGACAGAGTATTCTCAGACTCGCCACCGGGTCTACGTCTCACAGAAGCGAGGAATATTCGTTTTGATTTGATCCGCTTTTACACTCAACGTTGCTCCACTGACTCCTTTTAGCCCCAAGCAGCGCGACGCGAAGCGCCCGACACAACAACAAACATAAACGATTCCACTTCTCTAAACTTTCACAGATGCGAAACCATTCCCAGTTTGTCCTTTACCCAGCCAGACACAATGTATGGGTCAATGGGTCGGCCAAAAAGCAGGAATCCAGTCTTTCCAAAAAATCTTACTCCAACCGGTCCAAAATCTTCTCTGGTAGGATTCTCAGGGTGTTGGAAGTCTCCTTTACACCTGTCGCCACAAATAGACCCAGTTGATCCTGGAATGGCTCTACCTCAAATCACACCTGTCGCCACAAATAGACCCAGTTTATCCTGGAATGGCTCTACCTCAAATCACACCTGTCGCCACAAATAGACCCAGTTTATCCTGGAATGGCTCTACCTCAAATCACACCTGTCGCCACAGATAGACCCAGTTTATCCTGGAATGGCTCTACCTCAGAGCGCTCACTACTGCCGTCTGACACCATTTCCAGATTCTCAAGAGAGCATGAAGACCTGTAAGTCATTACTTGGTTTTGTAATGAGGAGAATGATGTACTGTATCGCCTTCCCGCGTATCATGCACGGCAATTCAAAATGAAGATGTCAGATGGTACAGATGCTCTAGTCTCTACTCCAAAATTAAACACATTCAGTTGGCCTACAATTATTAGTGATTTGGTATTGGATTTTGAATAGCCTCGTAATAGTTAGAACATTTGAAACGTTCCCTAATAGGCCTACAACATTACCTCTAGCTACAGAATGTGTCACCAGCGTGCGGTTCCACCTCCTCACCCCTCTTCTTCATTCCTTTCTCCAGCACGCGGGCTGTCAACAGATGAAATGAAATATATATATTTTTGTTTTTTTGCGAACATGTTACTATTGATGTTCCTGAACAGATTAAACTTCACTTCCCAAATTAAGCCAAATGTTTAGCTGCAGGAAACAGGGTTGGTGCAGAGCCCATGGCATACAGAGTTTGTGCAGAATATCAGCTGTTACGCTGCAGCAAGAGGCCGCATGCTTCTCAAACAGTGGTTGAGGTGTGGGGTGAACTAACTGGAGGAGCTTACCCACAGGAGTGAACTAACTGGAGGAGCTTACCCACAGGAGCTTACCCACAGGAGTGAACTAACTGGAGGAGCTTACCCACAGGAGTGAACTAACTGGAGGAGCTTACCCACAGGAGTGAACTAACCTGGAGGAGCTTACCCACAGGAGTGAACTAACTGGAGGAGCTTACCCACAGGAGTGAACTAACTGGAGGAGCTTACCCACAGGAGTGAACTAACTGGAGGTGCTTACCCACAGGAGTGAAAAACAAAATTCCAATGCATACGGATGACATTTATTCCCTCCCCCCACTGCCCCAGTTCCTGCCCATTTTTTAAAATAATGGACCATTTCTAAATTGAAACTAACTTGATATATTAGTAAAGACAAGATTACATTCGGTATAGTCTGATGGGGTGAAAATGTTATCACTTGATGAGAGCACAGCGTGTGCTGCCTGAGGCAAGGAACAAGCTGTTTTTCAACTTTCTCAAGTCACAAATAGCCCATAGTCACATCATGAAGCCCGTATGTTTGGATTTCTAAATCGAGCATGTAGGACCTGTTTAAAATAATCACTTTGATGCTCAACGTAGACATTTCGTTCTGTTTGTGACGCATTGATATTGATGCCCTGCAAGTCCCGCCTCTCTCATCTCCTCATTGGTTTTTAGGAGCATATACCCACGTGGGTGATTGAAAGATGAACTGAGGTCCATACTCCAGTCCAGTTGGTGGTGGTGAAGCACCTTAAAGTTGGTTGCCAACCGCCATATAAAGACCACAGAAGAAGAAGCCTAGAAACAAATTCAGTTTGCCCATTTCTCTGTGGATTAATTGACGGAGTAGAGGACCTTGGTTATTTCAGGTAAAGTAACATCCCAAAGTTTATATCCCAGGAAAAATTTGCCAGCAACAGCAAGCTAGCTAGCTGAATTGCGTTGACTCTTTCATGCGTTTTGACTTGTCCCCAAATTAATATAGTTGGTTCAGAGTTCGTTTTGATATTTCAACCTGCGTGTCCTGATCGCGTGTCCTGATGGCGTGTCCTGATGGCGTGTCCTGATGGCGTGTCCTGATCGCCTGTCCTGATCGCCTGTCCTGATGGCGTGTCCTGATGGCGTGTCCTGATGGCGTGTCCTGATGGCGTGTCCTGATAGCGTGTCCTGATCGTGTGTCCTGATGCGTGTCCTGATGGCGTGTCCTGATGGCGTGTCCTGATGGCGTGTCCTGATGGCGTGTCCTGATGGCGTGTCCTGATGGCGTGTCCTGATCGCCTGTCCTGATTGCGTGTCCTGATTGCGTGTCCTGATTGCGTGTCCTGATTGCGTGTCCTGATGGCGTGTCCTGATGGCGTGTCCTGATGGCGTGTCCTGATGGCGTGTCCTGATGGCGTGTCCTGATCGCGTGTCCTGATCGCGCCTAGTGTGGATGGACAGAATCATCATGCTCGTGCCTGATCTAGTCAGCATGTTAGTTGTTACTTTTCAGCCCCGATTGGAGCCGATGTCTTAAATAGTTGAACATGTTATTACTACAACCTCGTGAAATTGACAAACTGACACGTTTTAATTTCAGTCAAAAACGACTTTTTATATCGAAGGAGTGCCTTTTTTATTATGACGTCGGTGCCGTGTTTCCTCTCCGGTCGGTGCCGTGTTTCCTCTCCGGTCGGTGCCGTGTTTCCTCTCCGGTCGGTGCCGTGTTTCCTCTCCGGTCGGTGCCGTGTTTCCCGGAGAGGTCGGTGCCGTGTTTCCTCTCTGGTCGGTGCCGTGTTTCCTCTCTGGGTCGGTGCCGTGTTTCCTCTCTGGGTCGGTGCCGTGTTTCCTCTCTGGGTCGGTGCCGTGTTTCCTCTCTGGTCGGTGCCGTGTTTCCTCTCTGGTCGGTGTTTCCTCTCTGGTCGGTGTTTCCTCTCTGGTCGGTGCCGTGTTTCCTCTCTGGTCGGTGCCGTGTTTCCTCTCTGGTCGGTGCCGTGTTTCCCGGAGAGGTCGGTGCCGTGTTTCCCGGAGAGGTCGGTGCCGTGTTTCCTCTCTGGGTCGGTGCCGTGTTTCCTCTCTGGGTCGGTGCCGTGTTTCCTCTCTGGGTCGGTGCCGTGTTTCCTCTCTGGTCGGTGCCGTGTTTCCTCTCTGGTCGGTGCCGTGTTTCCCGGAGAGGTCGGTGCCGTGTTTCCTCTCTGGTCGGTGCCGTGTTTCCTCTCTGGGTCGGTGCCGTGTTTCCTCTCTGGGTCGGTGCCGTGTTTCCTCTCTGGGTCGGTGCCGTGTTTCCTCTCTGGTCGGTGCCGTGTTTCCTCTCTGGTCGGTGCCGTGTTTCCTCTCTGGTCGGTGCCGTGTTTCCCGGAGAGGTCGGTGCCGTGTTTCCCGGAGAGGTCGGTGCCGTGTTTCCCGGAGAGGTCGGTGCCGTGTTTCCCGGAGAGGTCGGTGCCGTGTTTCCCGGAGAGGTCGGTGCCGTGTTTCCCGGAGAGGTCGGTGCCGTGTTTCCCGGAGAGGTCGGTGCCGTGTTTCCCGGAGAGGTCGGTGCCGTGTTTCCCGGAGAGGTCGGTGCCGTGTTTCCCGGAGAGGTCGGTGCCGTGTTTCCCGGAGAGGTCGGTGCCGTGTTTCCCGGAGAGGTCGGTGCCGTGTTTCCCGGAGAGGTCGGTGCCGTGTTTCCTCTCTGGTCGGTGCCGTGTTTCCTCTCTGGTCGGTGCCGTGTTTCCTCTCTGGGTCGGTGCCGTGTTTCCTCTCTGGGTCGGTGCCGTGTTTCCTCTCTGGGTCGGTGCCGTGTTTCCTCTCCGGTCGGTGCCGTGTTTCCTCTCCGGTCGGTGCCGTGTTTCCCGGAGAGGTCGTGCCGTGTTTCCTCTCTGGTCGGTGCCGTGTTTCCTCTCTGGTCGGTGCCGTGTTTCCTCTCTGGTCGGTGCCGTGTTTCCTCTCTGGGTCGGTGCCGTGTTTCCTCTCTGGGTCGGTGCCGTGTTTCCTCTCTGGGTCGGTGTCGTGTTTCCTCTCTGGGTCGGTGCCGTGTTTCCTCTCTGGGTCGGTGCCGTGTTTCCTCTCTGGGTCGGTGCCGTGTTTCCTCTCTGGGTCGGTGCCGTGTTTCCTCTCTGGGTCGGTGCCGTGTTTCCTCTCTGGGTCGGTGCCGTGTTTCCTCTCTGGGTCGGTGCCGTGTTTCCTCTCTGGGTCGGTGCCGTGTTTCCTCTCTGGGTCGGTGCCGTGTTTCCTCTCTGGGTCGGTGCCGTGTTTCCTCTCTGGGTCGGTGCCGTGTTTCCTCTCTGGTCGGTGCCGTGTTTCCTCTCTGGTCGGTGCCGTGTTTCCAACGCTCTTAACCACTAAGCTACCAAAACCACCATTATATGATTCTGTTATTATATGCTGTGGTTCTGTTATTATATGGATCTGTTATTATATGCTGTGGTTCTGTTATTATATGGTTCTGTTATTATATGGTTCTGTTATTATATGCTGTGGTTCTGTTATTATATGCTGTGGTTCTGTTATTATATGCTGTGGTTCTGTTATTATATGGTTCTGTTATTATATGGTTCTGTTATTATATGCTGTGGTTCTGTTATTATATGGTTCTGTTATTATGTGGTTCTGTTATTATATGGTTCTGTTATTATGTGGTTCTGTTATTATATGGTTCTGTTATTATATGGTTCTGTTATTATATGGTTCTGTTATTATATGGTTCTGTTATTATATGGTTCTGTTATTATGTGGTTCTGTTATTATGTGGTTCTGTTATTATGTGCTGTGGTTCTGTTATTATATGTTTCTGTTATTATATGGTTCTGTTATTATATGCTGTGGTTCTGTTATTATATGCTTCTGTTATTATATGGTTCTGTTATTATATGCTTCTGTTATTATGTGCTGTGGTTCTGTTATTATATGCTGTGGTTCTGTTATTATATGGTTCTGTTATTATATGTTTCTGTTATTATATGGTTCTGTTATTATATGCTGGTTCTGTTATTATATGGTTCTGTTATGCTGTGGTTCTGTTATGCTGTGGTTCTGTTATGCTGTGGTTCTGCTATGCTGTGGTTCTGTTATGCTGTGGTTCTGTTTATTATATGGTTCTGTTATTATATGCTGTGGTTCTGTTATTATATGGTTCTGTTATTATATGGTTCTGTTATTATGTGGTTCTGTTATTATATGGTTCTGTTATCATATGGTTCTGTTATCATATGGTTCTGTTATCATATGGTTCTGTTATTATATGGTTCTGTTATTATGTGGTTCTGTTATTATATGGTTCTGTTATTATATGGTTCTGTTATTATGTGGTTCTGTTATTATATGGTTCTGTTATTATATGGTTCTGTTATTATGTGGTTCTGTTATTATGTGGTTCTGTTATTATGTGCTGTGGTTCTGTTATTATATGTTTCTGTTATTATATGGTTCTGTTATTATATGCTGTGGTTCTGTTATTATATGGTTCTGTTATTACGTGGTTCTGTTATTATATGGTTCTGTTATTATATGCTGTGGTTCTGTTATTATATGCTGTGGTTCTGTTATTATATGGTTCTGTTATTATATGCTGTGGTTCTGTTATTATATGGTTCTGTTATTATATGCTGTGGTTCTGTTATTATATGGTTCTGTTATTATATGGTTCTGTTATTATATGGTTCTGTTATTATATGGTTCTGTTATTATATGCTGTGGTTCTGTTATTATATGCTTCTGTTATTATATGGTTCTGTTATTATGTGGTTCTGTTATTATGTGGTTCTGTTATTATATGGTTCTGTTATTATGTGGTTCTGTTATTATGTGGTTCTGTTATTATATGGTTCTGTTATTATGTGGTTCTGTTATTATGTGGTTCTGTTATTATATGCTGTGGTTCTGTTATTATATGGTTCTGTTATTATATGGTTCTGTTATTATATGGTTCTGTTATTATATGGTTCTGTTATTATATGCTGTGGTTCTGTTATTATATGGTTCTGTTATTATGTGGTTCTGTTATTATGTGGTTCTGTTATTATGTGGTTCTGTTATTATATGGTTCTGTTTTTATATGGTTCTGTTATTATGTGGTTCTGTTATTATGTGGTTCTGTTATTATATGGTTCTGTTATTATATGGTTCTGTTATTATGTGGTTCTGTTATTATATGGTTCTGTTATTATATGGTTCTGTTATTATGTGGTTCTGTTATTATATGGTTCTGTTATTATGTGGTTCTGTTATTATGTGGTTCTGTTTATTAGATGCTGTGTATTAACCAGGATTCTGTTCTACCAGGCCAAACTGAACAACTGGGCTTGTATGTGAGTCTGTTCTGTCAACCATGGCCAACAACGTCGAGGATATCGAGAAGAACATGGTGAGTTACTTCTACATCACAGCAGAAGTATGAGAAGGAGAGCATGCTGGTCTGGGTTTAGTCACTTCAAATCAAATGTATTTATATAGCCCTTCGTACATCAGCTGATATCTCAAAGTGCTGTACAGAAACCCAGCCTAAAACCCCAAACAGCAAGCAATGCAGGTGTAGAAGCACGGTGGCTAGGAAAAACTCCCTAGAAAGGCCAAAACCTAGGAAGAAACCTAGAGAGGAACCAGGCTATTAGGGGTGGCCAGTCCTCTTCTGGCTGTGCCGGGTGGAGATTATAACAGAACATGGCCAAGATGTTCAAATGTTCATAAATGACCAGCATGGTCGAATAATAACAAGGCAGAACAGTTGAAACTTGCGGATTGTAACCTGTAGTACAGGCACATTCACGGCGGTGACATTTGTAGTAACAAAATAAATCATTAGTCACATGTCATGGAATATATTTCACATGCTCTTTCGTTGCCGTCATTCCTTCTGCTCCTGAAGATTTGAAGGGTGTCGGCTGGCCATTACAGGAGGCCAAAGTCCTTCTCGGCTGTTTCTCTGCTGACCCTTGACCCACACGAAGCCGCTCAACTGCCAACATGTATATAACACCGATGAAAGACGGTTTATATCACTGCACTGTTGGAGCTAGAAACACCAAGCGTTTCGCTACACCCGCAATAACATCTTCTAACCACGTGACCAATAACATCTGCTAACCATGTGTATGTGACCAATAACATCTGCTAACCACGTGACCAATAACATCTACTAAACATGGGCATGTGACCAATAACATCTGCTAACCACGTGACCAATAACATCTGCTAAACATGGGCATGTTACCAATAACATCTGCTAACCATGGGCATGTGACCAGTGACATCTGCTAAACATGGGCATGTAACATCAAAACATGGGCACATCTCTGCTAACCACGTGACCAATAAAATCTGCTAACCATGGGCATGTGACCAATAACATCTGCTAACCATGGGCATGTGACCAGTGACATCTGCTAAACATGGGCATGTGACCAATGACATCTGCTAAACATGGGCATGTGACCAATAACATCTGCTAACCATGGGCATGTGACCAATAACATCTGCTAACCACGTGACCAATAACATCTGCTAACCATGGGCATGTGACCAGTGACATCTGCTAAACATGGGCATGTGACCAATGACATCTGCTAAACATGGGCATGTGACCAATGACATCTGCTAAACATGGGCATGTGACCAATGACATCTGCTAAACATGGGCATGTGACCAATGACATCTGCGAAACATGGGCATGTGACCAATGACATCTGCTAAACATGGGCATGTGACCAATGACATCTGCGAAACATGGGCATGTGACCAATGACATCTGCTAAACATGGGCATGTGACCAATGACATCTGCTAAACATGGGCATGTGACCAATAACATAGTATTTTATTTGACATGCCTGCCTTCTCAGCCTCAGTTCTTAATAAAAACGTTCAGTGAAGGATAGCGGCTGTGACCGGTTCGATGGAGCCAATTCTTCCTGGTGATTTATTGAAGTTATTCAACCAGGAACCCCCCCATCCCCCTTTTAGAAATCGCATATCCTGTTTTTATTCAGAAGATCAGGAGTAAGTTAAGGCTCATGTCTAAACTGTCCTGACAGCCTTGGCACCTCAACACTCCCTAGATGGGCCTGTCTGTCCCCACAGCCTTGGCACCTCAACACTCTCCCTAGATGGGCCTGTCTGTCCCCACAGCCTTGGCACCTCAACACTCCCTAGATGGGCCTGTCTGTCCTCACAGCCTTGGCACCTCAACACTCTCCCTAGATGGGCCTGTCTGTCCCGACAGCCTTGGCACCTCAACACTCTCCCTAGATGGGCCTGTCTGTCCCGAAAGCCTTGGCACCTCAACACTCTCCCTAGATGGGCCTCTCTGACCCGACAGCCTTGGCACCTCAACACTCTCCCTAGATGTGCTGTCTGTCCCCACAGCCTTGGCACTGCAACACTCTCCCTAGATGTGCCTGTCTGTCCTGACAGCCTTTAGTTCTGTGGTGGTCTATTTAGTTCTTTGGTGGTCTTTAGTTCTGTGGTGGTCTTTAGTTCTGTGCTTGTCTATTTCGTTCTATTTAGTTCTGTGGTGGTCTCTTTAGTTCTGTGGTGGTCTCTTTAGTTCTGTGGTGGTCTATTTAGTTCTGTGGTGGTCTCTTTAGTTCTGTGGTGGTCTATTTAGTTCTGTGGTGGTCTCTTTAGTTCTATTTAGTTCTGTGGTGGTCTATTTAGTTCTGTGGTGATCTTTAGATCTGTGGTGGTCTCTATATTTCTGTGGTGGTCTTTAGTTCTGTGGTGGTCTCTATATTTCTGTGGTGGTCTTTAGTTCTGTGGTGGTCTCTTTAGTTCTGTGGTGGTCTCTTTAGTTCTGTGGTGGTTTCTTTAGTTCTGTGGTGGTCATACACTAACGTGGCTGGCCTGATAAGTGTGACACAGTAATACTGTTATTGTTACTGGAGTAAATGTCATCATTGGTGACGACCTAACCCTAACCCTAACCCTAATCCCTCAACCCCCAACCTTAACCCTAACCTTAACCCTAACCCCCAACCCTAACCCCCAACCCTAACCTTAACCCTAACCCTAACCTTCCTCAATCCCTCAACCCTAACCCTAACCCTAACCCCCAACCCTAACCCCCCTAACCCTAACCCTAACCTTAACCTTAACCTTAACCCTAACCCTAACCTTCCTCAACCCTCAACCCTAACCCTAACCTTCCTCAACCCCTCAACCCTAACCTTAACCCTAACCTTCCTCAATCCCTCAACCCTAACCCTAACCTTCCTCAACCCTAACCCTAACCTTCCTCAATCCCTCAACCCTAACCCTAACCTTCCTCAACCCCTCAACCCTAACCCTCAACCCTAACCCTGACCTTCCTCAATCCCCTGACCCTAACCCTCAACCCTCAATCCCTCAACCCTCAACCCTAACCCCCAACTCTAACCCCCAGCCCTAACCCTAACCTTCCTCAATCCCTCCCCTTTCTTTGTTGACTCCGTGAAGGAGATTTATCCCTAACCCCTAGAAACGCTCTGGATCAGAGAGTCTGCTAAATGACTCACTACTGTAGTGGCTCTGGATCAGAGAGTCTGTTAAATGACTCACTACTATAGTGGCTCTGGATTAGAGAGTCTGTTAAATGACTCACTACTGTAGTGGCTCTGGATCAGAGAGTCTGTTAAATGACTCACTACTGTAGTGGCTCTGGATCAGAGAGTCTGTTAAATGACTCACTACTGTAGTGGCTCTGGATCAGAGAGTCTGCTAAATTACTATAATGTAAATGTTTCCTTGTTCTGCAGACTGACCCTAGAGGTGTGTATTTATGTCCCCTTCTGTTCCTCCTCCAGGTGACTGAGGCTCCGGTACCAACCCAGAACCAGCACCCTGAGCCTGGGGTGACTGGGGTGCGGTCCAGGGGTGGAGGGGGTGGGGCGGAACAGAACGGACAGGCTCCCCCACAACGCACCCCGCAGGTGGTAGAGAGTGAGGAAGACGAAGATGAGGAGCTGACGCTGAAGTACGGGGCCAAACACGTCATCATGCTGTTCGTCCCTGTCACGCTCTGCATGGTGGTCGTCGTGGCAACCATCAAGTCCGTCAGCTTCTACACCCAGAACGATGGACAGAGGCTGTAAGTACCAACGACGTTTTGGTTGTCTCCGGGGTTAGGGTTGTTGGAACCCTGAGACGAGGCTCCATGTTGTCCCCAGGGTTAGGGTTGTTGGAACCCTGAGACGAGGCTCCATGGTGTCTCTGGGGTTAGGGTTGTTGGAACCCTGAGACGAGGCTCCAGCTGTCCCTGGGGTTAGGGTTGTTGGAACCCTGAGACGAGGCTTCATGTTGTCCCTGGGGTTAGGGTTGTTGGAACCCTGAGACGAGGCTTCATGTTGTCCCTGGGGTTAGGGTTGTTGGAACCCTGAGACGAGGCTCCAGCTGTCCCCGGGGTTAGGGTTGTTGGAACCCTGAGACGAGGCTTCATGTTGTCTCTGGGGTTAGGGTTGTTGGAACCCTGAGACAAGGCCTCAGGTTGTCCCCGGGGTTAGGGTTGTTGGAACCCTGAGACGAGGCTCCAGCTGTCCCTGGGGTTAGGGTTGTTGGAACCCTGAGACGAGGCTTCATGTTGTCTCTGGGGTTAGGGTTGTTGGAACCCTGAGACAAGGCCTCAGGTTGTCCCCGGGGTTAGGGTTGTTGGAACCCTGAGACGAGGCTTCATGTTGTCTCTGGGGTTAGGGTTGTTGGAACCCTGAGACGAGGCTCCAGCTGTCCCCGGGGTTAGGGTTGTTGGAACCCTGAGACGAGGCTTCATGTTGTCTCTGGGGTTAGGGTTGTTGGAACCCTGAGACGAGGCTCCAGCTGTCCCTGGGGTTAGGGTTGTCGGAACCCTGAGACGAGGCTTCATGTTGTCTCTGGGGTTAGGGTTGTTGGAACCCTGAGACGAGGCTCCAGCTGTCCCTGGGGTTAGGGTTGTCGGAACCCTGAGACGAGGCTTCATGTTGTCTCTGGGGTTAGGGTTGTTGGAACCCTGAGACGAGGCTTCATGTTGTCTCTGGGGTTAGGGTTGTTGGAACCCTGAGACGAGGCTCCAGCTGTCCCTGGGGTTAGGGTTGTTGGAACCCTGAGACGAGGCTTCATGTTGTCCCTGGGGTTAGGGTTGTTGGAACCCTGAGACGAGGCTTCATGTTGTCCCTGGGGTTAGGGTTGTTGGAACCCTGAGACGAGGCTTCATGTTGTCTCTGGGGTTAGGGTTGTTGGAACCCTGAGACGAGGCTTCATGTTGTCTCTGGGGTTAGGGTTGTTGGAACCCTGAGACGAGGCTTCATGTTGTCTCTGGGGTTAGGGTTGTTGGAACCCTGAGACGAGGCTTCATGTTGTCTCTGGGGTTAGGGTTGTTGGAACCCTGAGACGAGGCTTCATGTTGTCTCTGGGGTTAGGGTTGTTGGAACCCTGAGACGAGGCTTCATGTTGTCTCTGGGGTTAGGGTTGTTGGAACCCTGAGACGAGGCTTCATGTTGTCTCTGGGGTTAGGGTTGTTGGAACCCTGAGACGAGGCTTCATGTTGTCTCTGGGGTTAGGGTTGTTGGAACCCTGAGACGAGGCTTCATGTTGTCTCTGGGGTTAGGGTTGTTGGAACCCTGAGACGAGGCTTCATGTTGTCTCTGGGGTTAGGGTTGTTGGAACCCTGAGACGAGGCTTCATGTTGTCTCTGGGGTTAGGGTTGTTGGAACCCTGAGACGAGGCTTCATGTTGTCTCTGGGGTTAGGGTTGTTGGAACCCTGAGACGAGGCTTCATGTTGTCTCTGGGGTTAGGGTTGTTGGAACCCTGAGACGAGGCTTCATGTTCATGTTGTCCCTGGGGTTAGGGTTGTTGGTGCAGTTGACTAGCAGAGCCACTAGATGGCGATAGTGCGACACACAACACCTTGATGACGAAATATCAGCATACATCTACAGTCTTTACTAACAGAAGTACAGGAAATGTGGCTGGCCTGCTAACGAAGAAGATACATTGTTCAGTTTGTTTACTTATGGGCTGTTCATCATAAATCAGTTGGAAACACAGACAAGATAATCAAGCAGCTGGAGAAACAGACAAGATAATCAAGCAGCTGGAGAAAAACAGACAAGATAATCAAGCAGCTGGAGAAAAACAGACAAGATAATCAAGCAGCTGGAGAAACAGACAAGATAATCAAGCAGCTGGAGAAAAACAGACAAGATAATCAAGCAGCTGGAGAAAAACAGACAAGATAATCAAGCAGCTGGAGAAAAACAGACAAGATAATCAAGCAGCTGGAGAAACAGACAAGATAATCAAGCAGCTGGAGAAACAGACAATATTATCAAGCAGCTGGAGAAACAGACAAGATAATCAAGCAGCTGGAGAAACAGACAAGATAATCAAGCAGCTGGAGAAAAACAGACAAGATAATCAAGCTGGAGAAAAACAGACAAGATAATCAAGCAGCTGGAGAAACAGACAAGATAATCAAGCAGCTGGAGAAACAGACAAGATAATCAAGCAGCTGGCGAAAAACAGACAAGATAATCAAGCAGCTGGCGAAAAACAGACAAGATAATCAAGCAGCTGGAGAAAAACAGACAAGATAATCAAGCAGCTGGAGAAACAGACAAGATAATCAAGCAGCTGGAGAAAAACAGACAAGATAATCCAGCAGCTGGAGAAAAACAGACAAGATAATCCAGCAGCTGGAGAAACACAGACAAGATAATCAAGCAGCTGGAGAAAAACAGACAAGATAATCAAGCAGCTGGAGAAACAGACAAGATAATCAAGCAGCTGGAGAAAAACAGACAAGATAATCCAGCAGCTGGAGAAACAGACAAGATAATCCAGCAGCTGGAGAAACAGACAAGATAATCCAGCAGCTGGAGAAACAGACAAGATAATCAAGCAGCTGGAGAAAAACAGACAAGATAATCAAGCAGCTGGAGAAAAACAGACAAGATAATCAAGCTGGAGAAAAACAGACAAGATAATCAAGCAGCTGGAGAAACAGACAAGATAATCAAGCAGCTGGAGAAACAGACAAGATAATCAAGCAGCTGGAGAAAAGCAGACAAGATAATCAAGCAGCTGGAGAAACAGACAAGATAATCAAGCAGCTGGAGAAACAGACAAGATAATCAAGCAGCTGGAGAAACAGACAAGATAATCAAGCAGCTGGAGAAATGCAGACAAGATAATCAAGCAGCTGGAGAAACAGACAAGATAATCCAGCAGCTGGAGAAACAGACAAGATAATCCAGCAGCTGGAGAAATGCAGACAAGATAATCCAGCAGCTGGAGAAACAGACAATATTATTATAATAACAATAGCAGCAAAGTGAGGATTCACAAAGGATGGTGTTTGAGTATTTCTGATGGTTGTCTGACACTAACATATTCTGGAATGATCTAATGTGATGAGTCCAATGTGATGAGTCTAATCTTCTGTTATGAGTTGTCCAGGATGTTGATACCTGTCTGACATGTGATGTGTTTCCCAGGATATACACCCCATTCCCCGAGGACACAGACACAATAGGGCAGCGAGCCCTCAACTCAGTCCTCAACGCCACCATCATGATCAGTGTCATCATAGTCATGACCATGGTGCTGGTGCTGCTATACAAGTACCGCTGCTACAGGGTAAGAGATGCTATACAAGTACCGCTGCTACAGGGTAAGAGATGCTGCAGGGTAAGAGATGCTGTACAAGTACCGCTGCTGCAGGGTAAGAGATGCTGTACAAGTACCGCTGCTACAGGGTAAGAGATGCTGTACAAGTACCGCTGCTGCAGGGTAAGAGATGCTGTACAAGTACCGCTGCTGCAGGGTAAGAGATGCTGTACAAGTACCGCTGCTACAGGGTAAGAGATGCTGCAGGGTAAGAGATGCTATACAAGTACCACTGCTACAGGGTAAGAGATGCTATACAAGTACCGCTGCTACAGGGTAAGAGAGATGCTACAGGGTAAGAGATGCTATACAAGTACCGCTGCTACAGGGTAAGAGATGCTATACAAGTACCGCTGCTACAGGGTAAGAGATGCTGCAGGGTAAGAGATGCTATACAAGTACCGCTGCTACAGGGTAAGAGATGCTATACAAGTACCGCTGCTACAGGGTAAGAGATGCTATACAAGTACCGCTGCTACAGGGTAAGAGATGCTATACAAGTACCGCTGCTACAGGGTAAGAGATGCTATACAAGTACCACTGCTGCAGGGTAAGAGATGCTGCAGGGTAAGAGATGCTATACAAGTACCACTGCTACAGGGTAAGAGATGCTACAGGGTAAGAGATGCTATACAAGTACCACTGCTACAGGGTAAGAGATGCTGCAGGGTAAGAGATGCTACAGGGTAAGAGATGCTGCAGGGTAAGAGATGCTATACAAGTACCACTGCTACAGGGTAAGAGATGCTATACAAGTACTGCTGCTACAGGGTAAGAGATGCTGCAGGGTAAGAGATGCTACAGGGTAAGAGATGCTGCAGGGTAAGAGATGCTACAGGGTAAGAGATGCTACAGGGTAAGAGATGCTGCAGGGTAAGAGATGCTGCAGGGTAAGAGATGCTACGGGGTAAGAGATGCTGCAGGGTAAGAGATGCTACAGGGTAAGAGATGCTACAGGGTAAGAGATGCTGCAGGGTAAGAGATGCTATACAAGTACCACTGCTACAGGGTAAGAGATGCTATACAAGTACTGCTGCTACAGGGTAAGAGATGCTATACAAGTACCACTGCTACAGGGTAAGAGATGCTACAGGGTAAGAGATGCTATACAAGTACCACTGCTACAGGGTAAGAGATGCTACAGGGTAAGAGATGCTATACAAGTACCACTGCTACAGGGTAAGAGATGCTGCAGTGTAAAATAAATGCTACAGGATAAGATATGCTACAGGGTAATAGATGCTACAGGGTAAGAGATGCTGCAGGGTAAGAGCTGTTGCAGGGTAAGAGATGCTACAGGGTAAGATATGCTGCAGGGTAAGATTTGTAAGTCGCTCTGGATAAGAGCGTCTGCTAAATGACTTAAATGTAAATGTAAATGTAAGAGATGCTACAGGGTAAGAGATGCTACAGGATAAGAGATGCTATACAAGTACCGCTGCTACAGGGTAAGAGATGCTATACAAGTACCACTGCTACAGGGTAAGAGATGCTGCAGGGTAAGAGATGCTGCAGGGTAAGAGATGCTACAGGGTAATAGATGCTGCAGGGTAAGAGATGCTACAGGGTAAGAGATGCTACAGGGTAAGAGATGCTGCAGGGTAAGAGATGCTGCAGGGTAAGAGATGCTGCAGGGTAAGAGATGCTGCAGGGTAAGAGATGCTACAGGGTAAGAGATGCTATACAAGTACCGCTGCTACAGGGTAAGAAATGCTATACAAGTTCCACTGCTACAGGGTAAGAGATGCTATACAAGTACCACTGCTACAGGGTAATAGATGCTGCAGGGTAAGAGATGCTATACACGTACCACTGCTACAGGGTAATAGATGCTACAGGATAAGAGATGCTATACAAGTACCGCTGCTACAGGGTAAGAGATGCTATACAAGTTCCACTGCTACAGGGTAAGAGATGCTATACAAGTACCACTGCTACAGGGTAATAGATGCTGCGGGGTAAGAGATGCTATACAAGTACCACTGCTACAGGGTAAGAGATGCTGCAGTGTAAAAGAAATGCTACAGGATAAGATATGCTACAGGGTAAGAGATGCTACAGGGTAATAGATGCTACAGGATAAGAGATGCTATACAAGTACCGCTGCTACAGGGTAAGAGATGCTATACAAGTACCACTGCTACAGGGTAAGCGATGCTATACAAGTACCACTGCTACAGGGTAAGAGATGCTATACAAGTACCGCTGCTACAGGGTAAGAGATGCTATACAAGTACCACTGCTGCAGGGTAAGAGATGCTGCAGGGTAAGAGATGCTATACAAGTACCACTGCTACAGGGTAATAGATGCTACAGGGTAAGAGATGCTATACAAGTACCGCTGCTACAGGGTAAGAGATGCTATACAAGTACCGCTGCTACAGGGTAAGAGATGCTATACAAGTACCACTGCTACAGGGTAAGAGATGCTGCAGTGTAAAAGAAATGCTACAGGATAAGATATGCTACAGGGTAAGAGATGCTACAGGGTAATAGATGCTACAGGATAAGAGATGCTATACAAGTACCGCTGCTACAGGGTAAGAGATGCTATACAAGTACCACTGCTACAGGGTAAGCGATGCTATACAAGTACCACTGCTACAGGGTAAGAGATGCTATACAAGTACCGCTGCTACAGGGTAAGAGATGCTATACAAGTACCACTGCTGCAGGGTAAGAGATGCTGCAGGGTAAGAGATGCTATACAAGTACCACTGCTACAGGGTAATAGATGCTACAGGGTAAGAGATGCTATACAAGTACCGCTGCTACAGGGTAAGAGATGCTATACAAGTACCGCTGCTACAGGGTAAGAGATGCTATACAAGTACCACTGCTACAGGGTAAGAGATGCTACAGGGTAAGAGATGCTGCAGGGTAAGAGATGCTATACAAGTACCACTGCTACAGGGTAAGAGATGCTATACAAGTACCGCTGCTACAGGGTAAGAGATGCTATACAAGTACCACTGCTGCAGGGTAAGAGATGCTGCAGGGTAAGAGATGCTATACAAGTACCACTGCTACAGGGTAATAGATGCTACAGGGTAAGAGATGCTATACAAGTACCGCTGCTACAGGGTAAGAGATGCTATACAAGTACCGCTGCTACAGGGTAAGAGATGCTATACAAGTACCACTGCTACAGGGTAAGAGATGCTACAGGGTAAGAGATGCTGCAGGGTAAGAGATGCTATACAAGTACCACTGCTACAGGGTAAGAGATGCTATACAAGTACCACTGCTACAGGGTAAGAGATGCTACAGGGTAAGAGATGCTATACAAGTACCACTGCTACAGGGTAAGAGATGCTGCAGGGTAAGAGATGCTATACAAGTACCACTGCTACAGGGTAAGAGATGCTGCAGTGTAAAAGAAATGCTACAGGATAAGATATGCTACAGGGTAATAGATGCTACAGGGTAAGAGATGCTGCAGGGTAAGAGATGTTGCAGGGTAAGAGATGCTACAGGGTAATAGATGCTGCAGGGTAAGAGATGCTGCAGGGTAAGAGATGCTACAGGGTAAGAGATGCTACAGGGTAAGAGATGCTACAGGATAAGAGATGCTATACAAGTACCGCTGCTACAGGGTAAGAGATGCTATACAAGTACCACTGCTACAGGGTAAGAGATGCTGCAGGGTAAGAGATGCTGCAGGGTAAGAGATGCTACAGGGTAATAGATGCTGCAGGGTAAGAGATGCTACAGGGTAAGAGATGCTGCAGGGTAAGAGATGCTGCAGGGTAAGAGATGCTGCAGGGTAAGAGATGCTACAGGGTAAGAGATGCTACAGGGTAAGAGATGCTACAGGATAAGAGATGCTACAGGATAAGAGATGCTATACAAGTACCGCTGCTACAGGGTAAGAAATGCTATACAAGATCCACTGCTACAGGGTAAGAGATGCTATACAAGTACCACTGCTACAGGGTAATAGATGCTGCAGGGTAAGAGATGCTAGACACGTACCACTGCTACAGGGTAATAGATGCTACAGGATAAGAGATGCTATACAAGTACCGCTGCTACAGGGTAAGAGATGCTATACAAGTTCCACTGCTACAGGGTAAGGGATGCTATACAAGTACCACTGCTACAGGGTAAGAGATGCTGCGGGGTAAGAGATGCTATACAAGTACCACTGCTACAGGGTAAGAGATGCTGCAGTGTAAAAGAAATGCTACAGGATAAGATATGCTACAGGGTAAGAGATGCTACAGGGTAATAGATGCTACAGGATAAGAGATGCTATACAAGTACCGCTGCTACAGGGTAAGAGATGCTATACAAGTACCACTGCTACAGGGTAAGAGATGCTATACAAGTACCACTGCTACAGGGTAAGAGATGCTGCGGGGTAAGAGATGCTATACAAGTACCACTGCTACAGGGTAAGAGATGCTGCAGTGTAAAAGAAATGCTACAGGATAAGATATGCTACAGGGTAAGAGATGCTACAGGGTAATAGATGTTGCAGGGTAAGAGATGCTGCAGGGTAAGATATGCTATACAAGTACCACTGCTACAGGGTAAGAGATGCTGCAGTGTAAAAGAAATGCTACAGGATAAGATATGCTACAGGATAAGATATGCTACAGGGTAAGAGATGCTACAGGGTAAGAGATGCTGCAGGGTAAGAGATGCTGCAGGGTAAGAGATGCTGCAGGGTAATAGATGCTGCAGGGTAAGAGATGCTGCAGGGTAAGAGATGCTGCAGGGTAAGAGATGCTACAGGGTAAGAGATGCTATACAAGTACCGCTGCTACAGGGTAAGAGATGCTATACAAGTACCACTGCTACAGGGTAAGAGATGCTGCAGGGTAATAGATGCTACAGGGTAAGAGATGCTGCAGGGTAAGAGATGCTGCAGGGTAAGAGATGCTACAGGGTAAGAGATGCTACAGGGTAATAGATGCTACAGGGTAATAGATGCTGCAGGGTAAGAGATGCTACAGGGTAAGAGATGCTGTAGGGTAAGAGATGCTACAGGGTAAGAGATGCTACAGGGTAAAAGATGCTGCAGGCTAAGAGATGCTGCAGGCTAAGAGATGCTGCAGGCTAAGAGATGCTGCAGGGTAAGAGATGCTGCAGGGTAAGAGATGCTGCAGGGTAAGAGATGCTGCAGGGTAAGAGATGCTGCAGGGTAAGAGATGCTACAGGGTAAGAGATGCTACAGGGTAAGAGATGCTATACAAGTACCGCTGCTACAGGGTAAGAGATGCTGCAGGGTAAGAGATGCTGCAGGGTAAGAGATGCTGCAGGGTAAGAGATGCTACAGGGTAAGAGATGCTACAGGGTAAGAGATGCTACAGGGTAAGAGATGCTACAGGATAAGAGATGCTACAGGATAAGAGATGCTATACAAGTACCACTGCTACAGGGTAAGAGAGATGCTACAGGGTAAGAGATGCTATACAAGTTCCACTGCTACAGGGTAAGAGATGCTATACAAGTACCACTGCTACAGGGTAATAGATGCTGCAGGGTAAGAGATGCTATACAAGTACCACTGCTACAGGGTAATAGATGCTACAGGATAAGAGATGCTATACAAGTACCGCTGCTACAGGGTAAGAGATGCTATACAAGTACCACTGCTACAGGGTAAGAGATGCTATACAAGTACCACTGCTACAGGGTAAGAGATGCTGCAGTGTAAAAGAAATGCTACAGGATAAGATATGCTACAGGGTAAGAGATGCTACAGGGTAAGAGATGCTACAGGGTAAGAGATGCTACAGGGTAAGAGATGCTGCAGGGTAAGAGATGCTGCAGGGTAAGAGATGCTGCAGGGTAAGAGATGCTACAGGATAAGAGATGCTACAGGGTAAGAGATGCTATACAAGTACCACCGCTACATGTTAAGAGATGCTGCAGGCTAATAGATGCTACAGGGTAAGAGATGCTGCAGGGTAAGAGATGCTGCAGGGTAAGAGATGCTACAGGGTAAGAGATGCTACAGGATAAGAGATGCTATACAAGTACCGCTGCTACAGGGTAAGAGATGCTATACAAGTACCACTGCTACAGGGTAAGAGATGCTGCAGGGTAATAGATGCTACAGGGTAAGAGATGCTGCAGGGTAAGAGATGCTGCAGGGTAAGAGATGCTACAGGGTAAGAGATGCTACAGGGTAATAGATGCTACAGGGTAATAGATGCTGCAGGGTAAGAGATGCTGCTGGGTAAGAGATGCTACAGGGTAAGAGATGCTGCAGGGTAAGAGATGCTACAGGGTAAGAGATGCTACAGGATAAGAGATGCTATACAAGTACCGCTGCTAGAGGGTAAGAGATGCTATACAAGATCCACTGCTACAGGGTAAGAGATGCTATACAAGTACCACTGCTACAGGGTAATAGATGCTGCAGGGTAAGAGATGCTATACAAGTACCACTGCTACAGGGTAATAGATGCTACAGGATAAGAGATGCTATACAAGTACCGCTGCTACAGGGTAAGAGATGCTATACAAGTACCACTGCTACAGGGTAAGAGAGATGCTACAGGGTAAGAGAGATGCTACAGGGTAAGAGAGATGCTACAGGGTAAGAGAGATGCTACAGGGTAAGAGATGCTGCAGGGTAAGAGAGATGCTACAGGGTAAGAGAGATGCTGCAGGGTAAGAGAGATGCTACAGGGTAAGAGAGATGCTGCAGGGTAAGAGAGATGCTACAGGGTAAGAGAGATGCTACAGGGTAAGAGAGATGCTGCAGGGTAAGAGAGATGCTACAGGGTAAGAGAGATGCTGCTACAGGGCCAGTAGGGGCGTATTCATTAGGGTAAAACACAAAGTAAATCAGTTTGCAACCAGCGTATCAAAAACGTTTAACTTCCTGAACTTGATAGACAAGTCCAGGAAGTTGTCCCTTTTCCTGTCTGTTTTCTTCCGCTTGTTGGCTGATGAACACAACCCCGGTGTCACTCATCCCTGTAGCATCTCTTACCCAGTCCTCTCCTGTGTGTGTCTAGATACAGTGACTAGCTGAACATGTTACACAGACAGTTGGCTGTTATTGATCTCTGCGTGTCCCTTCAGGTGATCCAAGGCTGGCTGTTCCTCTCCTCTCTACTCCTCCTGTTCTTCTTCTCCTTCATATACCTCAAGTGAGTCCCTTCATTCTTCGATATCTTATTCTCTCTTTTCAATCACATATATTTCAAGTCATCGGTGAATCTGCTGTGTAAGAGTGTGACTGGGCAGATTTTTATTTTATTTATTATTTTACCTTTATTTAACTAGGCAAGTCAGTTAAAAACAAATTCTTATTGTCTGCCTGTTCAGGGGCAGAACAACAGATTTTTACCTTGTCAGCTCGGGATTTGAACCTGCAACCTTTCGGTTACTAATTCAAGGCTCTAATCACTAGGCTACACTGCCTCCTCTACACTCTAACCACTAGGCTACCTGCCTCCTCTAACCACTAGGCTACCTGCCTCCTCTCTAACCACTAGGCTACCTGCCTCCTCTACACTCTAACCACTAGGCTACCTGCCTCCTCTACACTCTAACCACTAGGCTACCTGCCTCCTCTACACTCTAACCACTAGGCTACCTGCCTCCTCTACACTCTAACCACTAGGCTACCTGCCTCCTCTACACTCTAACCACTAGGCTACCTGCCTCCTCTACACTCTAACCACTAGGCTACCTGCCTCCTCTAACCACTAGGCTACCTGCCTCCTCTAACCACTAGGCTACCTGCCTCCTCTGCAACCACTAGGTTCTAACCAATAGGCTACCTGCCTCCTCTAACCACTAGGCTACCTGCCTCCTCTAACCACTAGGCTACCTGCCTCCTCTAACCACTAGGTTACCTGCCTCCTCTACACTCTAACCACTAGGCTACCTGCCTCCTCTACACTCTAACCACTAGGCTACCTGCCTCCTCTACACTCTAACCACTAGACTACCTGCCTCCTCTACACTCTAACCACTAGGCTACCTGCCTCCTCTACACTCTAACCACTAGGTTACCCTGCCTCCTCTAACCACTAGGCTACCTGCCTCCTCTACACTCTAACCACTAGGTTACCTGCCTCCTCTACACTCTAACCACTAGGCTACCCTGCCTCCTCTACACTCTAACCACTAGGCTACCCTGCCGTCCTCTGTCCTCCTAAACGTAACAGACTCTTGTCCTCCCCCTGTCCTCTGTCCTCCGTCCTCCTAAACGTAACAGACTCTTGTCCTCCCTCTGTCCTCTGTCCTCCGTCCTCCTAAACGTAACAGACTCTTGTCCTCCCTCTGTCCTCTGTCCTCCTAAACGTAACAGACTCTTGTCCTCCCCCTGTCCTCTGTCCTCCGTCCTCCTAAACGTAACAGACTCTTGTCCTCCCCCTGTCCTCTGTCCTCCGTCCTCCTAAATGTAACAGACTCTTGTCCTTCCTCTGTCCTCCTAAACGTAACAGACTTTTGTCCTCCCCCTGTCCTCTGTCCTCCGTCCTCCTAAACGTAACAGAGTCTTGTCCTCCCCCTGTCCTCTATCCTCTGCCCTCTGTCCTCTGTCCTCCTAAACGTAACAGACTCTTGTCCTCCCCCTGTCCTCTGTCCTCTGCCCTCTGTCCTCTGTCCTCCTAAACGTAACAGACTCTTGTCCTCCCCCTGTCCTCTGTCCTCTGCCCTCTGTCCTCCTAAACGTAACAGACTCTTGTCCTCCCCCTGTCCTCTGTCCTCTGTCCTCCGTCCTCCTAAACGTAACAGACTCTTGTCCTCCCCCTGTCCTCTGTCCTCCGTCCTCCTAAACGTAACAGACTCTTGTCCTCCCCCTGTCCTCTGTCCTCCTAAACGTAACAGACTCTTGTCCTCCCCCTGTCCTCTGTCCTCCTAAACGTAACAGACTCTTGTCCTCCCCCTGTCCTCTGTCCTCCGTCCTCCTAAACGTAACAGACTCTTGTCCTCCCCCTGTCCTCTGTCCTCCGTCCTCCTAAACGTAACAGACTCTTGTCCTCCCCTGTCCTCTGTCCTCTGTCCTCCTAAACGTAACAGACTCTTGTCCTCCCCTGTCCTCTGTCCTCCGTCCTCCTAAACGTAACAGACTCTTGTCCTCCCCCTGTCCTCTGTCCTCTGCCCTCTGTCCTCTGTCCTCCTAAACGTAACAGACTCTTGTCCTCCCCCTGTCCTCTGTCCTCTGCCCTCTGTCCTCCTAAACGTAACAGACTCTTGTCCTCCCCCTGTCCTCTGTCCTCCGTCCTCCTAAACGTAACAGACTCTTGTCCTCCCTCTGTCCTCCGTCCTCCTAAACGTAACAGACTCTTGTCCTCCCCCTGTCCTCTCTCCTCCGTCCTCCTAAACGTAACAGACTCTTGTCCTCCCCCAGGGAAGTGTTGAAGACGTACAACGCGGCGATGGACTGGATCACCTTGGCTGTGATCGTCTGGAACTTCGGGGTGGTAGGGATGATCTGTATCCACTGGAAGGGGCCTCTCCGTCTGCAGCAGGCCTACCTCATCATGATCTCTGCTCTCATGGCTCTGGTCTTCATCAAGTACCTTCCTGAGTGGACCGCCTGGCTCATCCTGGCCGTTATATCTGTCTATGGTGAGACTTCCGGCTTGAGTCTTTGGCTCGTATACAGGTCTCTCACTGTGAGACTGTAGCCACGTTCCCAATTATCTCTCCTTCTGTCCAAAGTGTACACTTGTTCACTTCCCTTCTTTGACTCGAAAGGAAAAGACTGGTCTAAGAAACATGGTGGAAACTCCCTCTAGCCCATGCCTCTACCGATACAATAGTTTTAGACATGTGGAATGTAGTGAATGAGTGTACACTTCAGGACAAAGGAGATAGGGACACAACCCCTCCTCCATGTTTCTCTTTGTGAAGATGACCTATCTCTCTAGTTGCTCCATTTATTTTTCTCTATCGATCTCAAGTCCTCTTCAGACGAGATTTCCTGACCGTTGTTGTTGTTGAAAGGAAGGATCTGACTGGTCGACAAACAGGAAACACCCATCTGAGACAGGAAGTAGGCGGGTAGAGAACGTCATGACAGCTGAGGTTAAGACATTCTTAATTTAGACAACCTTGGATAGGACCAGATTTCCTCTTAAAGCTGCCCCTTCCCGAAGCGTTCTCCCAAATGGCCCCCTATTCCCTATCTAGTGCACTACTTCTGACCAGGCACCATAGAGGTCTGGTCTAAAGTAGTGCACTATATAGAGAATAGGCCCTGGTCTAAAGTAGTGCTCTATATAGGGAATAGGGTTCTGGTCTAAAGTAGTGTACTATATAGGGAATAGGGCTCTGGTCTAAAGTAGTGCACTATATAGGGAATAGGGATCTGGTCTAAAGTAGTGCACTATATAGGGAATAGGGGGCCATAGGGCTCTGGTCTAAAGTAGTGCACTATATAGGGAATAGGGGGCCAGTTGGGACACAACCACTGTCGGAGAATAACGGCCACGACAGAATAGTGGTCATTGTAGATTTATTTAACCTAAAAGTGTTTAGCTTGAGGTAGAACAGTGGTCGGTTTAGGTTTGGTTTGGTGGGGGTAACAGTGGTCGGTTTAGGTTTGTTGGGGGTAACAGTGGTAGGGCTTAGGTTTAGTTTATTGGGGGTAACAGTGGTCGGTTTACGTTTGTTGGGGGTAACAGTGGTCTGTTTTGGGTTGGTGGGGGTAAGTAACAGTGGTCGGTTTATGTTTGTTGGGGGTAAAGGTGGTCTATGTTGGTTTGGTGGGGGTAACAGTGCTGGTGGTCAGAGTTTTCACCTACCCAGCCTCAGAAATGTCTTTTAAATCAGATAAAATATTTTTTACTTGGTCTCGGTCCCAAAGAGCCTTGTGTTTTGGGTCCAACACTACTTGTCCTGATTCCATCTGTGTTCTCCCTTTCGTTGGTGTTGATAAAGAGTTTACACCCAGTCTCAGACATTCCTCAACTCGGATGAAATATTTCTACTGGGACTCTCTCTCTCAAAGCACCCTCTGTTCTGTCTCCAACACTATTCTGTCCTGACTCAAAGCTCTGCGTCATATTCATTAGGCACCAAATGGAAGAAAGCTTCTCCTTGTTTCAGTGTGTTATCTGAACTGTACAATAACAAATGCCTGTTTACATTTTCTGTTACAAAACATTTTGCCACGAGGTGCCCTAATGAATGCAACCCCTGTTTCTCCCTCCATAGATCTGAAAATAGAGGTGCCCTAATGAATACGACCCCTGTTTCTCCCTCCATAGATCTGCTAGAGTTGCCCTAATGAATACGACCCCTGTTTCTCCCTCCATAGATCTGCTAGAGGTGCCCTAATGAATACGACCCCTGTTTCTCCCTCCATAGATCTGCTAGAGGTGCCCTAATGAATACGACCCCTGTTTCTCCCTCCATAGATCTGCTAGAGGTGCCCTAATGAATACGACCCCTGTTTCTCCCTCCATAGATCTGCTAGGGGTGCCCTAATGAATACGACCCCTGTTTCTCCCTCCATAGATCTGCTAGCAGTGCTCTGCCCCAAAGGTCCTCTACGTATCCTCGTGGAGACAGCCCAGGAGAGGAACGAACCCATCTTCCCTGCTCTCATCTACTCCTGTAAGACGCACGTCACACCTCGTACATCAACACCTGTAACCTGTATTACATATACACCGAGTGGACAAAACATTAGGAACACCTGGTGTTTCCATGGCGTAGACTGACCAGGTGAAACCTATGATTGTGTCAGTTTGGCTCGATGTCCTTTGGGTGGAGGGCCGTTCTTGATACACATAGGAAACGGTTGTGTGGAAAAATCCAGCAGCGTTGCAGTTCTTGACTCAAACTGGTGCGCCTGGCACCTACTACCATACCCCTGTTCAAAGGCACTTATATATTTTTTCTTGCCTATTCACCCTCTGAATTGCACACGATCCATGAGTCGATGTTCGAGCCCCCCGCAGAAACTTTATTAGCATCGTAAAGAAATCCCTGTCAGTTTAATGTCGCCCTACCTACATCTGCGGTGAAATGTGATTTTCGGGATCTCACAAACGGTTTGGCCTTCATACTATTATGGAAAGGTCACCCTCACAAGCACGATGGTGTTCTCCCTTTTGACCTACGACCCCCCACAAAAGCGTCACAAGACTCGTCTGAAGTTTGTACAGCCTCTTCTGCCACCTTCTGTCTGTACAGTGGGGCAAAAAAGTATTTAGTCAGCCACCAATTGTGCAAGTTTTCCCACTTAAAAAGATGAGAGAGGCCTGTAATTGTCATCATAGGTACACTTCAACTATGACAGACAAAATGAGGAAGAAAAACCAGAAAATCACATTGTAGGATTTTAATGAATTTATTCGCAAATTATGGTGGAAAATAAGTATTTGGTCACCTACAAAGTTTATCTCAATACTGTGTTATATACCCTTTCTTGGCAATGACAGAGGTCAAACGTTTTCTGTAAGTCTTCACAAGGTTTTCACACACTGTTGCTGGGATTTTGGCCCATTCCTCCATGCAGATCTCCTCTAGAGCAGTGATGTTTTAGGGCTGTTGCTGGGCAACACTGGGGCTGTTGCTGGGCAACACTGACAGCCTCTCTTCTGCCACCTTCTGTCTGTAGCAACCGAACAATTTGGCCTCCACTCTAACATGACCCCTCTGTGGAAAGGTGAGACCCTCACTAAAACGTGCAAGAGCGTGTGAGTAGTTTTGCTCTAGGACAACAACGGCTCATGAGTCGTCTGAAGATCCCAACCGGTTCCAGTTTAAAAACATTTATGGAGTACACTATATATACAAAAGTATGTGGACACTCCTTCAAATGAGATATGGTAATTCTGATATTTTGGCCACACCCGTTACTGACTGGTATTATGATATGGTATTATGATATAGTATTATGATATGGTATTATGGTATTATATGGTACTATGATATGGTATTATGATATGGTATCATGGTATTATGATAAGGTACTATGATAAGGTACTACGATAAGGTACTATGATATGGTATTATGATATGGGTATTATGGTATGGTATTATGATATGGTATTATGGTATGGTATTATGATATGGTATTATGGTATGGTATTATGATATGGTATTATGATATGGTATTATGATATGGTACTATGATATGGTATTATGGTATGGTATTATGGTATGGTATTATGGTATGGTATTATGGTATGGTATTATGGTATGGTATTATGGTATGGTATTATGATATGGTACTATGATATGGTATTATGGTATTATGATATGGTATTATGATATGGTATTATGATATGGTATTATGATATGGTATTATAGTATTATGATATGGTATTATGATATGGTATTATGATATGTTGATGGATATGGTATTATGATATGGTATTATGATATGGTATTATGATATGTTGATGGATATGGTATTATGATATGGTACTATGATATGGTACTATGATATGGTATTATGGTATTATGATATGGTATTATGATATGGTATTATGGTACTATGATATGGTATTATGATATGTTGATGGATATGGTATTATTATATGGTATTATGATATGGTATTATGATATGGTATTATGATATGGTATTATGGTACTATGATATGGTATTATGTTATGGTATTATGGTATTATGATATGGTACTATGATATGGTATTATAGTATTATGATATGGTATTATGATATGGTATTATGATATGGTATTATGATATGGTATTATGGTATGGTATTATGATATGGTATTATGATATGGTATTATGATATGGTATTATGATATGTTGATTGATATGTCATTGATTGGAAACTCATGTGTTGCCTGTTAGTATTATCTATGCTATATGTTTTCACTAGCTAGCACATGCTTTCAGACAGGCAGTGAATTTGGTATACAGTTAAGATGTTGTTGTTGTTGCTTGCCTTAAACATGAATGCCCATAACTGCCGAGTAATGTAATGTCTACTGTACCATCCTGTCCCTCCCTCCCCAGCGACCATGGTGTGGCTGGTCAACATGGCAGACACTGGCCTCGGACACAGACCAATGACCAGGAAGAACTCAACAGAGGCCCCCATCACTCAGGTCGAGAGTCAATGTGAGTCTGTAGTGTCTGGTCGTTTCAATTCCTCTCTACCTTCTCCGTTAGCCTCCTTTAGGCCCTGGCCTCGCTTGCACCCCAAAATGATGATTATTTTCTACCCTCCCATCAGCAGCTCCTCCATCTCTAGGCCACAATTGAACACCAAAACATGCCTCTTTTTATGGCATCTCCAGTGGTTTTTAAAGAACATCTGAATTCTTCTCTCCCGCCCCTGCAGCAGCCCTATCTAGCCCTGGGCTCACCGCCCCCTCATGTATAATACTTTGACCTCTCCATGCTCACCCCCCAGCCCTGGCTCTAGGCCCGGCCCCTCTCAGCCCCCCGGAGGATGATGGAGGGTTCACCCCTAACTGGATGGGGCATCAGGAGCATCAGCTGGGACCCCTTCAGTCCACAGACGAGACCCGTCGGGAGATTCAACAGCTCCCCTCTGCCAGACCACCCGTAATGGACGATGATGACGAGGAGAGTGAGTACAGACCTGAACAGTAATAAAAAAATACAAATGTATTTGTCACGTTTTCGTTAAAACAATCCCCGTGCCGTTTTCGTTAAAACAATCCCCGTGCTGTGTCGTTAAAACAATTCCCGTGCCGTTTCGTTAAAACAATCCCCGTGCCGTTTCGTTAAAACAATTCCCGTGCCATTTCCTTAAAACAATCCCCGTGCCGTTTCGTTAAAACAATCGCCATGTCGTTTCCTAATCAGGGCGCACGGCCGTTACCAACGCTCGTTTAATGTGAGCGGTCCAGAGACACAATCTGAGGACTACCGATCCCATCTTTGAGCAGTCCGATGTCCTGATATTTAAAAAATAATAATAATAATAATTAATTAATTAATTAAAATGACCGGCACAAAATCTGCGATGCTGTTGAAGTGTGAGATGTGCAACGACAAGCTTTGAGAACGGTCATCAGCAGTAGCCAATGAGAGCTCGCCAGAGAAGAAGCCAGCGTCATGACAACGTTGTTTCACATCGCCCGGAACGTGTGGACTCTCCAGCAGGAGCCATGACGTCTACTAGTATGTGTTTCTACTTGCCTTTTTTTTTTACCAAAGTGTAAAAATCTTTACAGCTCTGAAGTTCACCAGTCCTTTAATAACTCAACCTACATGTTATTCAATTCAACATGTTGGGGAAAAATGTCAACTGTATGGCAAGCGTGAGTGAACATTTTTAGGAGGCAGCTTTGAGTTACAGTCTGTTCTAATTAATTACACCATATCAGAATATTGGTAGTGTGTGCCAGATCGTAGAGAGTCAAAGACTGTTGTTTTAAATGTGAGGCTCAGCAAAGTTAGGATTTTAATAGCAGTGTAGTGTACACCCCGGCATAACAACAAAATGCTTACTTACGCCCTTCCCAACATTATAGAGAAGAAAAAAACATATTTTTCTATAACACAAGGAATAAATACACCTATGAGTAATGATAACTGAGTCAATATACAGGGGGTACCAGTACTGAGTCAATATACAGGGGGTACCAGTACTGAGTCAACATGCAGGGGGTACCAGTACTGAGTCAATATACAGGGGGTACCAGTACTGAGTCAATGTGCAGGGGGTACCAGTACTGGAGGAGGGGGGGGCACTCGTACCTCCATTTCCTGTAGTCCACAAACAACTTTGTCTTGCTGATGTTGAAGGAGAGGTTGTTGTCCTGGCACTACACTTCCAAGTCACTGACCTCCTCCCTCATCGTCGTCTGTGATCAAGCCAACCACCGTCGTGTCGTCAACAAACTTAATGGTGTGTTTTGGAGAGATCGTGCTTACATAGAGATTCAGCTCTTAGTCAATCTGGGTGAGTCTTACTCTTTCTGGGTGAGTCGCTCTGAGCCTTTCTGGGTGAGTCTCTAAGAGTGAACAGGGAGTACAGGAGGGTGAGTCTTTCTGGGTGAGTCTCTAAGAGAGATTACGAGTCTCTACCCCTGTGAGTCTCTAAAAGAGATTACAGCTGTGAGTCTTTCTGGAGATTACAGCTGTGAGTCCTGGGTGAGTCTCTAAGAGAGATTACAGCTGTGAGTGTTGACAGCTGTGAGTCTTTCAGTCTCTAAGCGTGATTACAGCTGAATGTTTTGAGAGATTGCATTCCCTCAGCCAGTCCTGAGGGAGTCTTTCTGGGTGAGTCAGCCTTTCTGGGTGAGTCTCTAAAGTCAGCTGTGAGGATCCATTTACAGAGTCTTTCTGGAGGAGAGATGTGTGAGTCTTTCTGGGTGAGTCTCTAGGGTTACAGCTGTGAGTCTTTCTGGGTGAGTGAGAGATTACAGCTGAGCTTTCTGGGTGAGTCTCTAAGGCACTGTGAGTGTTGAAGATTACAGCTGAGCTGGGTAGCCAATCAACAGCATTCTTTCTGGGTGAGTCTCATACAGCTGTGAGTCCTTGAGTCAGAAAGTATTTTCAGTCTCTACCCTTTCTGGAGTCTTTATATTTTTGTATTGTTAGTTTTTTGGGTGAGTCTCTAAGAGAACTACACAAAATACTCATGAGTCAAAGTGGAAGAAAAAGATTATAAGTCCTTTTTGTAAAGAAATATTACAGCTGTGAGTCTTTCTGAAAAATAGTGTTTTATCTTGATTACATAAGTATTCAAGCCTCTTTCTGGGTGAGTCAATTACAGCTTGTTAGAATCACCTTAGGCAGTGTTTACAGCTGTGAGTCTTTCTGGGTGAGTCTCTTACAGCTGTGAGTCTTTCTGGGTGAGTTCTAAGAGAGATTACAGCTGTGAGTCTTTCTGGGTGAGTCTCTAAGAGAGATTACAGCTGTGAGTCTTTCTGGGTGAGTCTCTAAGAGAGATTACAGCTGTGAGTCTTTCTGGGAGTGAGTCTGTGAGTCTTTCTGGGTGAGTCTCTAAGAGATTACAGCTGTGAGTCTTTCTGGGTGAGTCTCTAAGAGAGATTACAGCTGTGAGTCTTTCTGGGTGAGTCTCTAAGAGCTTTCCACACCTGGATTGTGCAACATTTGCACGTTTTATTCTTTTAAAAAATTATTCAAATTAGTTGTTGATCGTTGCTAGACAACTATTTTCAGGTTTTGCCATAGATTTTTCAAGCAGATTTAAGACAAGACTGAAACTCGGCCACTCAGGAACATTTTACTGTCTTGGTAAACAACTCCAGTGTAGATTTGGCCTTGTGTTTTATGGTTATTGTCCTGATGAAAGGTGAATTCATCTCTGTGTCTGGTGGAAAGCAGACTGAACCAGGTTTTCCCCTATGAGTTTACCTGTACTTGCCTCTGTTTTATTTTTATCCTGAAAAACTCCTGAAGGATTACAAGCATATCCATAACATGATGCAGCCACCACTATGCTTGGAAATATGGAGAGTGGTACTCAGTAATGTGTTTGTATGGGTTTTGCCCCAAACATCACATTTTGTGTTCAGGAAAAAAAGTGAATTGCTTTGCCACATTATTTGCAGTATTACTTTAGTGACTTGTTGGAAACAGGATGCATGTTTTGGAATATTTTATGTTCTCTAAAGGCTTCTTTTTCACTCTGTCCTTTAGGTTAGTATTGTGGAGTAACTACAATGTTGTTGATCCATCCTCAGTTGTCTCCTATCACAGCCATTAAACTCTGTAACTGTTTTTAAGACCCCATTGGCCTCATGGTGAAATGTCTAAGCCGTTTCCTTCCTCTCCAGCAACTGAGTTAGGAAGGATGCCTGTATATTTGTATTGACTGGGTGTATTGATACACCATTCAAAGTGTAATCAATAACTTCACCAGGCTCAAAGGGATGTTCAATGTTTGCTTATTTTATTTTTTATCCATCTACCAATAGGTGCCCTTCTATGCGAGGCCTTGGAAAACCCTCCCTGGTCTTTGTGGTTGACTCTGTTTGTTTTTTAATTCACTGCTCGACTGAGGGAACTTACAGATAATTGTATGTGTGGGGTACAGAGATGAGGTAGTCACTCAAAAATCATGTTAAACACTATTATTGCACACAGAGTGAGTCTATGCAATTTATGTGACTTGCAAAATGTTTCTCCTGAACGTATTTAGGCCATGACAAAGGGGTTGAAAAATGTATTCAAGACATAGCAGCTTTTCATTTTGAATTAATTTGTCAAAAAAATTCTAAAAACATAATTCCACTTTGACATTATGGGGCATTGTGTGTAGATCAGTGACAAAACAATCCCTATTGAATCCAATTTTTTAATTCAGGCGGTAACAAAGGTATTGTGAATGTTTTCGGATATTGTGGCATCCTGTGGTACCCCGTGTGAAACAGCCATGTTTACACACAGGTTCTGCCAGCAAAAAGAATTTGAATCCGTCATCACGACGGACACGACTGAACAAGAATCTGTCATCCAGTTTTCAGGATGGGTTTGTCCTGTGTTTCCCAGGGGTGTGAAGGAGGGTCCAATGCAGACTGGTATATGAGGTCTAATTAGTTACAGGGTTGAATCAGGGTAACAGGGTTATAGGGTAACAGGGTTATAGGGTAACAGGGTTATAGGGTAACAGGGTAACAGGGTTATAGGGTAACAGGGTTATAGGGTAACAGGGTAACAGGGTTATAGGGTAACAGGGTTATATGGTAACAGGGTTATAGGGTGACAGGGTTATAGGGTGACAGGGTTATAGGGTGACAGGGTTACAGGGTAACATGGTTACAGGGTAACAGGGTTATAGGGTCAGGGTTATAGGGTAACAGGGTTATAGGGTAACAGGGTTATAGGGTAACAGGGTTATAGGGTAACAGGGTTACAGGGTAACAGGGTTATAGGGTAACAGGGTTATAGGGTAACAGGGTTACAGGATAACAGGGTTACAGGGTAACAGGGTAACAGGGTTATAGGGTAACAGGGTTATAGGGTAACAGGGTTATAGGGTAACAGGATAACAGGGTAACAGGGTTATAGGATAACAGGGTAACAGGGTAACAGGGTTATAGGGTAACAGGGTTATAGGGTAACAGGGTTATAGAGTAACAGGGTTATAGGGTAACAGGGTTACAGGGTTATAGGGTAACAGGGTTATAGGGTAACAGGGTTATAGGGTAACAGGGTTATAGGGTAACAGGGTAACAGGGTTATAGGGTAACAGGGTTATAGGTTAACAGGGTTATAGTGTAACAGGGTTATAGTGTAACAGGGTTATAGTGTAACAGGGTTATAGTGTAACAGGGTTATAGTGTAACAGGGTTATAGTGTAACAGGGTTATAGTGTAACAGGGTTATAGTGTAACAGGGTTATAGTGTAACAGGGTTATAGTGTAACAGGGTTATAGTGTAACAGGGTTATAGGTTAACAGGGTTACAGGGTAACAGGGTTACAGGGTTATAGGGTAACAGGGTTATAGGGTTATAGGGTAACAGGGTTATAGGGTAACAGGGTTATAGGATAAAAGGGTAACAGGATAACAGGGTTATAGGGTAACAGGGTTATAGGGTAACAGGGTTATAGGGTAACAGGGTTATAGGGTTATAGGGTTACCAGTTTAGGGTTACAGGGATAGGGTTACCGGGTTGGGGTTACAGGGTTACCAGGTTAGGGTTACCGGGTTAGGGCTACAGGGTTAACGGGTTAGGGTTACCAGGTTAGGGTTACAGGGTTAGGGTTACCAGGTCAGGGTTACAGGGTTATAGGATAACAGGGTTACCGGGTAACAGGGTTATAGGGTAACAGGGTAACAGGGTAACAGGGTAACAGGGTTATAGGGTAACAGGGTTATAGGGTAACAGGGTTATAGGGTAACAGGATAACAGGGTAACAGGGTTATAGGATAACAGGGTAACAGGGTAACAGGGTTATAGGGTAACAGGGTTATAGGGTAACAGGGTTATAGAGTAACAGGGTTATAGGGTAACAGGGTTACAGGGTTATAGGGTAACAGGGTTATAGGGTAACAGGGTTATAGGGTAACAGGGTTATAGGGTAACAGGGTAACAGGGTTATAGGGTAACAGGGTTATAGGTTAACAGGGTTATAGTGTAACAGGGTTATAGTGTAACAGGGTTATAGTGTAACAGGGTTATAGTGTAACAGGGTTATAGTGTAACAGGGTTATAGTGTAACAGGGTTATAGTGTAACAGGGTTATAGTGTAACAGGGTTATAGTGTAACAGGGTTATAGTGTAACAGGGTTATAGTGTAACAGGGTTATAGTGTAACAGGGTTATAGTGTAACAGGGTTATAGGTTAACAGGGTTACAGGGTAACAGGGTTACAGGGTTATAGGGTAACAGGGTTATAGGGTTATAGGGTAACAGGGTTATAGGGTAACAGGGTTATAGGATAAAGGGTAACAGGATAACAGGGTTATAGGGTAACAGGGTTATAGGGTAACAGGGTTATAGGGTAACAGGGTTATAGGGTTATAGGGTTACCAGTTTAGGGTTACAGGGATAGGGTTACCGGGTTGGGGTTACAGGGTTACCAGGTTAGGGTTACCGGGTTAGGGCTACAGGGTTAACGGGTTAGGGTTACCAGGTTAGGGTTACAGGGTTAGGGTTACCAGGTCAGGGTTACAGGGTTAGGGTTACCAGGTCAGGGTTACAGGGTTATAGGATAACAGGGTTACCGGGTTACAGGGTTAGGGTTACAGGGTCAGGGTTACCGGGTTAGGGTTACCGGGTTTCAGGGTTAGGGTTACCGGGTCAGGGTTACCGGGTCTGGGTTAGGGTTATCGGGTTATGGTTACAGGGTTAGGGTTACCGGGTTATGGTTACAGGGTTACCGGGTTAGGGTTATAAGGTTACTGGGTCAGGGTTACCGGGTTAGGGTTACCGGGTTAGGCTTACCGGGTTAGGGTTACTGGGTCAGGGTTACCGGGTCAGGGTTACCGGGTTAGGGTTACCGGGTTAGGGTTACAGGGTTACCGGGTTAGGGTTATAAGGTTACCGGGTCAGGGTTACCGGGTTAGGGTTACTCAGGGTTACCGGGTTAGGGTTACCGGGTTAGGGTTACAGGGTTAGGGTTACAGGGTTAGGGTTACAGGGTCAGGGTTACCGGGTCAGGGTTACCGGGTTACCGGGTTACAGAGTTAGGGTTGCCCGGGTCAGGGTTACCGGGTTAGGATTACCGGGTTACAGGGTTAGGGTTACATGGTCAGGGTTGCCCGGGTCAGGGTTACATGGTCAGGGTTGCCCGGGTCAGGGTTACCGGGTCAGGGTTACCGGGTCAGGGTTACAGGGTCAGGGTTACAGAGTCAGGGTTACAGGGTTAGGGTTACAGGGTCAGGGTTACCCGGGTTACCCGGGTTACATTGTCAGGGTTACAGGGTTACCGGGTTACAGGGTCAGGGTTACCAGGTTACAGGGTCAGGGTTAGGGTTACAGGGTTAGGGTTACCGGGTTACAGAGTCAGGGTTACCGGGTTACAGAGTCAGGGTTACCGGGTTACAGAGTCAGGGTTACCGGGTTACAAAGTCAGGGTTACCGGGTTACAAAGTCAGGGTTACCGGGTTACAGAGTCAGGGTTACCGGGTTACAGAGTCAGGGTTACCGGGTTACAGAGTCAGGGTTACCGGGTTACAGGGTTAGGGTTACCGGGTTATGGTTACAGGGTTAGGGTTACAGGGTCAGGGTTAGGGTTACAGGGTTAGGGTTACCGGGTCAGGGTTAGGGTTACCGGGTTAGGGTTACCGGGTCAGGGTTAGGGTTACCGGGTTAGGGTTACCGGGTCAGGGTTACAGGGTTACCGGGTCAGGGTTAGGGTTACAGGGTTAGGGTTACCGGGTCAGGGTTAGGGTTCCCGGGTTACAGGGTTAGGGTTACAGTGTTAGGGTTACTGGGTCAGGGTTAGGGTTACAGGGTCAGGGTTACCGGGTTAGGGTTACCGGGTCAGGGTTAGGGTTACCTGGTCAGGGTTAGGGTTACCGGGTTAGGGTTACCGGGTCAGGGTTAGGGTTACCTGGTCAGGGTCAGGGTTAGGGTTACCTGGTCAGGGTCAGGGTTAGGGTTACCTGGTCAGGGTCAGGGTTACCGGGTCAGGGTTAGGGTTACCGGGTCAGGGTTAGGGTTACCGGGTCAGGGTTAGGGTTACCTGGTCAGGGTTAGGGTTACAGGGTTAGGGTTACAGGGTTAGGGTTACCGGGTCAGGGTTAGGGTTACCGGGTTAGGGTTACAGGGTTAGGGTTACCGGGTCAGGGTTAGGGTTACCGGGTCAGGGTTAGGGTTACCGGGTTATGGTTACAGGGTTTGGGTTATGGTTACAGGGTTTGGGTTAGGGTTACCGGGTCAGGGTCAGGGTTAGGGTTACCGGGTCCGGTGAACGTGTTGTAACAGTTGAGGATAGAGTTGGGGTTCTAGAGTTAGGATCAGTGGGGTATAACATGGTTGTGTTCCCCAGGGGGAGTGAAGCTGGGTCTCGGAGACTTCATCTTCTACAGCATGCTGGTGGGGAAGGCCTCTGCTGCAGCTAGTGGAGACTGGAACACCACCCTGGCCAGCTTCGTAGCCATACTCATCGTGAGTACACAGCTACTCATTATATTCCCTTGTTCTTTATGATGGTCTGTTACACTCCCTCGCTCTGCTTTCTCTCTGTCTGGCTGCTCTTCTCTCTGTCTGGCTGCTCTCTCTCTGTCTCTGTCTGTCTGCTCTCTGTCTCTGTCTGTCTGCTCCCTCTCTGTCTGGCTGCTCTCTCTCTGTCTCTGTCTGTCTGCTCCCTCTGTCTGGCTGCTCTGTCTCTGTCTGTCTGCTCCTCTCTGTCTCTGTCTGCTGCTCTCTCTCTGTCTGGCTGCTCTGTCTCTGTCTGGCTGCTCTCTCTCTGTCTCTGTCTGGCTGCTCTCTCTGTCTCTGTCTGGCTGCTCTCTCTCTGTCTCTGTCTGGCTGCTCTCTCTCTGTCTCTGTCTGGCTGCTCTCTCTCTGTCTCTGTCTGGCTGCTCTCTCTCTGTCTCTGTCTGGCTGCTCTCTCTCTGTCTCTGTCTGGCTGCTCTCTCTCCTTCTCTGTCTGGCTTCTCTGTCTCTGTCTGGCTGCTCTCTCTCTGTCTCTGTCTGGCTGCTCTCTGTCTCTGTCTGGCTGCTCTCTCTCTGTCTCTGTCTGGCTGCTCTCTCTCTGTCTCTGTCTGGCTGCTCTCTCTCTGTCTCTGTCTGGCTGCTCTCTCTCTGTCTCTGTCTGGCTGCTCTCTCTCTGTCTCTGTCTGGCTGCTCTCTCTCTGTCTCTGTCTGGCTGCTCTCTCTCTCTTTCTCTCTCGCTGTCTCTCTATCTGTCAATTCAATTCAAGGTCTTTATTGTCATGGGAAACATATGTTAGCATTGCCAAAGCAGGTGGAATGTATAAACAAAAGTGAACAGTGACACTCACAGAAGTTCCAAAAGAATAAAGACATTTCAAATGTCATTATGTCAATATCTATCTATACTATCTATCTCTCTCTCTCTATATATATATATACTACTATCATACTGCATTATGTCTGTATACGGTGTTTTAACGATGTACAAAAATGGAAAATAATAAACATTAATATGGGTTTTATTTACATATCCCCCCTCTCTCTCTACCCCCCTCTCTTTCTATCCCCCCTCTCTCTCTCTCTCTCTATCCCCCTCTCTCTTTCTCTCTCTCTCTATCCCCCTCTCTCTCTCTCCCCCTCTCTCTTTCTCTCTCTCTCTATCCCCCCCCTCTCTCTCTATCCCCCTCTCTCTATCCCCCTCTCTCTTTCTCTCTCTCTCTCTCCCCCTCTCTCTTTCTCTCTCTCTATCCCCCCTCTCTCTATCCCCCTCTCTCTTTCTCTCTCTCTCTTTCCCCCTCTCTCTATCCCCCTCTCTCTTCTCTCTCTCTCTCTCCCCTCTCTCCTTCTCTCTCTCTCTATCCCCCTCTCTCTCTATCCCCCTCTCTCTTTCTCTCTCTCTCTCCCCCTCTCTCTATCCCCCTCTCTCTTTCTCTCCTCTCCCCCTCTCTCTTTCTCTCTCTCTCTATCCCCCCTCTCTCTCTATCCCCCTCTCTCTTTCTCTCTCTCTCTATCCCCCTCTCTCTCTATCCCCCCTCTCTTTTCTCTCTCTCTCTATCCCCCCTCTCTCTCTATCCCCCTCTCTTTTCTCTCTCTCTCTATCCCCCTCTCTCTCTATCCCCCTCTCTCTTTCTCTCTCTCTCTATCCCCCCTCTCTCTCTATCCCCCTCTCTCTTTCTCTCTCTCTCTACCCCCCCTCTCTCTCTCTATCCCCCTCTCTTCCCCCCTCTCTCTTTTCTCTCTCTCTCTAACCCCCCTCTCTCTCTCTATCCCCCTCTCTCTTTCTCTCTCTCTCTAACCCCCCTCTCTCTCTATCCCCCTCTCTCTATTCCCCCTCTCTCTTTCTCTCTCTCTCTATCCCCCTCTCTCTCTACCCCCCTCTCTCTCTTTCTCTCTCTCTATCCCCCCCTCTCTCCATCCCCCTCTCTCTATTCCCCCTCTCTCTCTACCCCCTCTCTCTCTATCCCCCTCTCTCTCTATCCCCCTCTCTCTCTATCCCCCTCTCTCTCTCTATCCCCCTCTCTCTCTCTATCCCCCTCTCTCTCTATCCCCCTCTCTCTCTCTCTATCCCCCCTCTCTCTCTCTATCCCCCTCTCTCTCTCTCTATCCCCCTCTCTCTCTCTCTCTCCCCTCTCTCTATCCCCCTCTCTCTCTCTCTCTCTCTCTCTATCCCCCCTCTCTCTATCCCCCCCTCTCTCTCTCTCTATCCCCCTCTCTCTCTCTCCCCCCCCTCTCTCTCTCTCTATCCCCCCTCTCTCTCCTCCCCCTCTCTCTCTATCCCCCTCTCTCTCTCTATCCCCCCTCTCTCTCTATCCCCCTCTCCCTCTCTCTATCCCCCCTCTCTCTATTCCCCCCTCTCTAACCCCCCTCTCTCTATCCCCCTCTCTCTATTCCCCCTCTCTCTCCCCCCTCTCTCTTCCCCCCTCTCTCTATCCCCCCTCTCTCTATCCCCCTCTCTCTCTCCCCCTCTCCCCCCCCTCTCTCTCTATCCCCCTCTCTCTCCCCCTCTCTATCCCCCTCTCTCTCCCCCCTCTCTCTTCCCTCTCTCTATCCCCCTCTCTCTATCCCCCTCTCTCTCTATCCCCCTCTCTCTCCCCCTCCTCTCCCCCTCCCCCTCTCTCTATCCCCCCCTCTCTCCATTCCCCCTCTCTCTCTATCCCCCTCTCTTCCCCCCTCTCTATCCCCCCTCTCTCTATCCCCCTCTCTCTCTATCCCCCTCTCTCTCTATCCCCCCTCTCTCTCCCCCCTCTCTCTATCCCCCCCTCTCTCTATCCCCCCTCTCTCTATCCCCCTCTCTCTCTATCCCCCCCTCTCGCTCTATCCCCCTCTCTCTCCACAGGGCCTGTGTTTGACTCTTCTTCTCCTGGCCATCTTTAAGAAGGCCCTCCCTGCCCTTCCCATCTCCATCTTCTTTGGCTTGGTGTTCTACTTCGCTACAGACAACCTGGTCAGACCTTTTATGGACCAGCTAGCTCTGCACCAGTTCTACATTTAGCAGGATGTTCCCCTGCTCTCGCCGCCCCACGGGAGCTGCCATCATCAACACCAGGGGTGTATTCATTAGTACACAACATAGCGAAATGTTTTTGCAATGAAAACATGTTTTTTTTGTGTTTTTTTTTTAACTAAATCCGGTAGGTTCCCTCCCCCTTTTTGTCCTGTTTTGCTGAGCGAGACCTCTAACAAGGGGACCAGGGGCATCTCCAGTCTGCTGACTGAAGTTCAGTGGTAGTTTTTGATCTGCTTTTTGTTTCTGGACTTGGTGGGATGGGGGGGAGTTCATAACCATGATGTCTTTTGGGGGTGGGGGGTTCATAACCATGATGTCTTTTGGGGGTGGGGGGGGGGGTTCATAACCATGATGTCTTTTGATTTGTTCATACTTTCCTCGTTTTCCAAAAAAGTGATTGATACGCCGTCTAAAGGTCACGGTGAGTTTAAGGTGTACTGCAGTGGTTACTGCCACAGAGCTAGGATGTAGTTGTTTTTTGGGGAGTCACACAAACACGACCCAGAAAGGAGGAGAAGAAGAGGCAGCCTGGTTGGCCTCCTGAGAAAAGTACTTCAGAGGGGCTTTTAATAAACCCATCTGGGGGTTTAGGACTTTAACACTCTCACTGACGGGATGGACTGTCACGTGACATGATGATGTAACTGGTGATACCGGTAAAATGTTAGTTTTTTTTGTTTTTGTTGAATAATTCTACTTTGATTGTTGTGCTTCTTGAATTGAACGCGTCAAGAGCTTTGCTTCTGTCCACCCTGGTCTGTGTTTCCACCCTATTTCCCTGAATAGTGCACTAGAGTCAATAGGGCTCTAGTCAAAAGTAGTGCACTATATTAGGGGAAAGGGTGCTATTCATCCTGCATTCCAGGATTCATTTCCATGTTTTTGTTGTTTGTGTCCCCCCCCCCCCCCCACTCAGTCAGACATTCAGACCGTGAAACCACAAAGGCCTGTGAGGTTGTTTTTTTTTTACACAGTGTTGCTGCTGGCCCAACAGGAACGGGATGGTTTAGAAACGACGCCTATAGTTGTGTCCCCACCACACTGCATCATAAAACGGCAGTGTTTGTCATGACGATGGAGGCAGAGTTCGTGGGGGGGGGGGGGAGGGGGTAAATTCCATTTCAATTCCAGTCAGTTCAGGAAGTGTACCGAAATTCCAATTATCTCCAATGCTTTTCAATGAGGAGAATGTGGAATTGGAATTTAGTTTTACTCTCTGATTTGATTTGATTGGGTTTGGAATGGAATTGACCCCAACCGTATCGACAAGTGACAGGAAGTTGACACAATAGCACAAACATATCTGGGACCAGATTATGTTGATTGATCCACACTAGAATCATCAGCGTGTCGCCTGGTTCTGTCATAACAGTCGGTTTCTCCTCGTGGAAACAAACTAAATGTTTTTGACGTCATGACGATACATTTGACCAGGAGTTTTCCTCTTTTCTGCTTTCAAGACGAGCAAAAAGTTGATCATGGCTGGCATTTAAACTCTGTTAGGCCAAACTAGTTCTTTAAGGGGTCTTTTCTTTGCTTTTCGTGGACACACATTAGGCTTAGTCCGAGAACTAAAAACACCCATTTTAAAACCATTATTTTAGTCCAGGGCTTTGCTTAATCTGTGTCTAGGAGACAGAAAACCTAGTGTTGCTCTCCAATTTAAACTCTTTGCTGCAGAGTAACCTGCACATGGAGCAATGACTTGAGATTGTTGTTTTTCTTACTTTTGTAAAGATTATGTTGGGCACCTGGCCATGTGCATTATGCAAAAGGTTGTTTCTTTCAAATGTTCCGTTTTAAAATAAATGAATCAAGAATAAAATACAAATGGCATATCAGTAATTTATTGAAAATTATTCAACAGATTCATAAATAAGTGAGAACCCATTCCCTTAGTTATAGCATTCCCTTAGTTACAACATTCCCTTAGTTACAACATTCCCCTAGTTACAGCATTCCCTTAGTTACAGCATTCCCTTAGTTACAGCATTCCCTTAGTTACAACATTCCCTTGGTTACAACATTCCCTTAGTTACAACATTCCCTTAGTTACAGCATTCCCTTAGTTACAGCATTCCCTAGTTACAACATTCCCTTAGTTACAACATTCCCTTAGTTGCAGCATTCCCTTGGTTACAACATTCCCTTAGTTACAACATTCCCTTAGTTACAGCATTCCCTTAGTTACAACATTCCCTTAGTTGCAGCATTCCCTTAGTTGCAGCATTCCTTTAGTTACAGCATTCCTTTAGTTACAACATTCCCTTAGTTACAACATTCCCTTAGTTACAGCATTCCCTTAGTTATCGCATTCCCTTGGTTACAGCATTCCTTTAGTTACAGCATTTCCCTTGGTTACAGCATTTCCCTTGGTTACAGCATTCCCCTTGGTTACAGCATTCCCCTTGGTTACAGCATTCCTTTAGTTACAGCATTCCCTTGGTTACAGCATTCCCTAGGTTACAGCATTCCCTAGGTTACAACATTCCCTTAGTTACAACATTGTTTTCCTTTTTGTAGTGTTAAGTTTGGCCTTTTCTTACTGTTACAACAGAAATCTCAGCCTGTCAACAAGTCAGCTGGAAGATTCAACATGTGGAATAAGTTTGAACACATTTGTAGTATATGATGTGAATTGCTTGGTGCACCAGTCAAGGCTTGTTCTGTTTGCATGGCAGCAGGTCCTGAAGTGTAAAAGTTGTGCCACGGGGGAAAAAACCCATCAAGTTTTCATTTTGAGTTGTCAACTAACGTGAAAGAAAAGTGAAATCATCCGAAAGGAAGGTGGATCATTTAAAAAAAAATGCTATTGAACATTAAACAGATTTGACTAATCTGTTTGGTCCAAATAATAATGATCCACACTAATAAAAAATAAATATAGATAGATCTAAACTTCAGGACCCTGTCTTTCAAAGATAATTAGTCAGAATCCAAATAACTTCACAGATCTTCATTGTAAAGGGTTTAAACACTGTTTCCCATGCTTGTTCAATGAACCATAAACAATTAATGAACATGCACCTGTGGAACGGTCGTTAAGACACTAACAGCTTACAGACGGTAGGCAATTAAGGTCACAGTTATGAAAACTTAGAACACTAAAGAGGCCTTTCTACTGATTCTGAAAAACACCAAAAGAGAGGTTCCCAGGGTCCCTGCTCCTCTGCATGAACGTGCCTTAGGCATGCTGCAAGGAGACATGAGGACTGCAGATGTGGCCAGGGCCCATAACTTGCAATGTCCGTACTGTGAGACGCCTAAGACAGCGCTATAGGGAGACAGGACGGACAGCTGATTGTCCTCGCAGTGGCTGACCACGTGTAACAACACCTGCACAGGATCGGTACATCCGAACATCACACCTGCGGGACAGGTACAGGATGGCAACAACAACTGCCCGAGTTACACCAGGAATGCACAATCCCTCCATCAGTGCTCACCATAATTTGCAAATAAATTCATTAAAAATCCTACAAGGTGATTTTCTGGATTTTCTTCTCTCATTTTGTCTGTCATAGTTGAAGTGTACCTATGATGAAAATTACAGGCCTCTCTCATCTTTTTAGTTGGAGAACTTGCACAACTGGTGGCTGACTAAATACTTTTTTTGCCCCACTGTATGTACCAGCTTTACTTGAGGACAAATGTTGACAGTGGTGCCATACAGGTTAGGAAGAGATTTTGGATGTACTGATTCCATGGCACATGGTTTATGAACTGATACGCAAAACAATGCTTGATTCAAAAACTTTACATTTAAATGATTATACAAATTTCTGGCAACTAATACAATGTTATATTTATATATATATTTATATATATATATATATATATATATATATATATATATATATATATATATATATATGGGAGATACAACCAACTCAGCTCTGCAGATTTTGCTACAAAGCGACAGAATCATTACATGACTTATTTTGGTATTGTCCCTATGTAGCTTGTTTCTGGTCACGGGTTCAGGAATGGCTGAAAAATCTAATTTATTTAAAATTAACCCTGCAAATAGCAATTTTTTGGTGACATATTCCCCTCCCCCCCATTCTGAAATTGTATTGTGATACAAAACGAGGCAACTGTGTGCTTTAGGACCATGCAGACTTCTCCGAGCAGGCAGGGAGGCAGGGGTTAAGGGGATAGGTGGGGTGGACTGAGAGTAGCTGAGGGGTGGGGTTAAGGTGATAGGTGAGGTGGACTGAGAGTAGCTGAGGGGTGGGGTTAAGGGGATAGGTGGGCTGAGAGTAGCTGAGGGGTGGAGTTAAGGGGATATCACCAGCCACCCCTGCTTCACCAGCCACCCCTGCTTTACCAGCTTCACCAGCCACCCCTGCTCTACCAGCCTCCCCTGCTTCACCAGCCACCCCTGCTCTACCAACCTCCCCTGCTTCACCAGCCTCCCCTGCTCTACCAGCCTCACCAGCCACCCCTGCTTCACCAGCCTCCCCTGCTTTACCAGCCTCACCAGCCACCCCTGCTTCACCAGCCACCCCTGCTCTACCAGTCACCCCTGCTCTACCAGCCACCCCTGCTTCACCAGCCACCCCTGCTTTACCAGCTTCACCAGCCACCCCTGCTCTACCAGCCTCCCCTGCTTCACCAGCCACCCCTGCTCTACCAGCCACCCCTGCTTCACCAGCCACCCCTGCTCTACCAGCCTCACCAGCCACCCCTGCTTCACCAGCCTCCCCTGCTTTACCAGCCTCACCAGCCACCCCTGCTTCACCAGCCACCCCTGCTCTACCAGCCACCCCTGCTTCACCGGCCACCCCTGCTTCACCAGCCTCCCCTGCTTCACCAGCCACCCCTGCTTCACCAGCCTCCCCTTCTCTACCAGCCTCACCAGCCTCCCCTGCTTTACCAGCCTCACCAGCCACCCCTGCTTCACCAGCCTCCCCTGCTCTACCAGCCTCACCAGCCACCCCTGCTTCACCAGCCTCCCCAGCCTCCCCTGCTCTACCAGCCACCCCTGCTTCACCAGCCTCCCCTGCGTCACCAGCCTCCCCTGCGTCACCAGCCTCCCCTGCTTCACCAGCCTCCCCTGCTTCACCAGCCTCCCCTGCGTCACCAGCCTCCCCTGCTTTACCAGCCTCCCCTGCTTCACCAGCCTCCCCAGCCTCCCCTGCTTCACCAGCCTCCCCTGTGTCACCAGCCACCCCTGCTTTACCAGCCTCCCCAGCCACCCCTGCTTCACCAGCCTCCCCAGCCACCCCTGCTTCACCAGCCTCCCCAGCCACCCCTGCTTTACCAGCCACCCCTGCTTCACCAGCCTCCCCAGCCTCCCCTGCTCTACCAGCCACCCCTGCTCTACCAGCCACCCCTGCTCTACCAGCCTCACCAGCCACCCCTGCTCTACCAGCCACTCCTGCTCTACCAGCCTCACCAGCCACCCCTGCCACACATTCCTACCCTGGTTTGACTCAACAGACCGCTCTGAACGGTGGGAACATGGTGGGAATTCCATGGACTATTTGGTATGCTGGCACTCTGCCTGGATCTGTGGAGGCCTTAGCTGTAACCATGGGAACGGCTTGGCCTATAGTGAGCAAGGACAGGGCAGGGCAGTGGCACAGTTCTCCATGCCGTGACAGTTTAGCTTCAGATTGTGCTTTAACCAACAGGACCAAGAAGATCCCATGACTAACTGGCCTGGGCCTGTGGATCTGGGCCTGTGGATCTGGGCCTGTGGATCTGGGCCTGTGGATCTGGGCCTGTGGATCTGGGCCTGTGGATCTGTGCCTGTGGATCTGTGTCTGTGGATCTGGGCCTGTGGATCTGGGCCTGTTGATCTGGGCCTGTGGATCTGGGCCTGTGGATCTGTGTCTGTGGATCTGGGCCTGTGGATCTAGGCCTGTGGATCTGTGTCTGTGGATCTGTGCCTGTTAATCTAGGCCTGTGGATCAGTGCCTGTGGATTTGGGCCTGTGGATCTGGGCCTGTGGATCTGTGTCTGTGGATCTGGGCCTGTGGATCTGGGCCTGTGGATCTGGGCCTGTGGATCTAGGCCTGTGGATCTGTGTCTGTGGATCTGTGCCTGTGGATCTAGGCCTGTGGATCTGTGTCTGTGGATCTGTGCCTGTGGATCTAGGCCTGTGGATCAGTGCCTGTGGATTTGGGCCTGTGGATCTGGGCCTGTTGATCTGGGCCTGTGGATCAGTGCCTGTGGATCTGGGCCTGTGGATCAGTGCCTGTGGATCTGGGCCTGTGGATCTAGGCCTGTGGATCAGTGCCTGTGGATCTAGGCCTGTGGATCAGTGCCTGTGGATCTGGGCCTGTGGATCTGGGCCTGTGGATCTGGGCCTGTGGATCTGGGCCTGTGGATCTGGGCCTGTGGATCAGTGCCTGTGGATCTAGGCCTGTGGATCTGGGCCTGTGGATCTAGGCCTGTGGATCAGTGCCTGTGGATCTAGGCCTGTGGATCAGTGCCTGTGGATCTGGGCCTGTGGATCTGGGCCTGTGGATCTGGGCCTGTGGATCTGGGCCTGTGATCTGGGCCTGTGGATCTAGGCCTGTGGATCTGTGTCTGTGGATCTGGGCCTGTTGATCTGGGCCTGTGGATCTGGTAATGGCCCTGTACTAATGACACCTCCTCGATCAGTTCTACCAGTTGAAACCTAAATATTTTGCTGACAGTGTTTTCTAGTGTAGGTTTTTCCTCCGTGCTGGAGGGATCCCATAACATGTTGATTTACACCTGGCTGTCATGGATTCCTTTTAACTGATGCCTCATCCCTTAGTAAGGGTATGATCTGGCTTAGGAGGACACCAGCAGGAGAATCAAGCTGTCATTCTCTCTCATCCTCAGTAGATTGAAAGTGGTCTGTGGGTATAGGCCGGGTGACTGTCACGTCTGTCTATGTGTAAACCTACGTGGGCCGAGGCCCAGGATAGCTCTCCGCTAACGGGATTAGAGACGGAGGGGTGGAAGAGGGAGCGGCCCAACGTGAGACATGCAGGGACTAAGGTATTAGGTTTTAAAATAGTCACACGGAACAGGACAACTAACAGGTAACTAAGCAACACAGACGTTTGCTGACCAGAAAAGGGGAAACGAGACGCGTAACATAACACACCGTCTGGGCGACCAGCTTCCATCTTTCTCTCAGACAATCCAAACCAAGCCACACAGTGAGGAGGAAAACCACTTGTAGAAGATCTCAATCTACACACGTGAGTACAAGAAGATAGATAAGAAGGTCAACTCGACCTAGCTAAAGACGAGTGTAGTTGACAAGTAAAGCTCGACATTAAAAAACCCTCACCCCGACTAAAGAAGAAGATGTCGTCGAAGGACAAGCTAGAGGGTCTGGTGAAGCATATGGAGTTGACCCTGACGGAGATGGAGGCTCTGAAGCTCCACTGTGGGAAGCAGAGTGAGGAGCTTAGCCAGATGGTGGTGGACCTCCGCAGGGAGAACCAGGAGCTAATGGAGAAATACAACCAGCTGGGTGCGGATATGAAGGAAGCCAAGGAAATCATAGAACAACTACAGGACACCAAGGTCGCCTTCGACGCCAAGGAGAGACAGGCCCGCAAACTCAGCAAGCAGCTGTGAGAGGAATCCATGTCGGTGACATGGGCTCTGAGGATCTGGGAGAGGAAGAACCCACTGGCCATAAACTGGTTGAATCAAAGAGGAGGGGACATGGAGGGGTGGAGGGGACATGGAGGGGTGGGAGGAGGGGACATGGAGGGGTGGGAGGAGGGGACATGGAGGGGTGGGAGGAGGGGACATGGAGGGGTGGGAGGAGGGGACATGGAGGGGTGGGAGGAGGGGACATGGAGGGGTGGGTGGAGGGGACATGGAGGGGTGGGTGGAGAGGACATGGAGGGGTGGGAGGAGGGGACATGGAGGGGTGGGTGGAGGGGACATGGAGGGGTGGGTGGAGGGGAGGAGGGGACATGGAGGGGTGGGTGGAGGGGACATGGAGGGGTGGGTGGAGGGGACATGGAAGGGTGGGTGGAGGGGACATGGAGGGTGGGTGGAGGGGACATGGAGGGGTGGAGGGGACATGGAGGGGTGGGTGGAGGGGACATGGAGGGGTGGGAGGAGGGGACATGGAGGGGTGGGAGGGGACATGGAGGGGTGGGAGGAGGGGACATGGAGGGGTGGGAGGAGGGGACATGGAGGGGTGGGAGGAGGGGACATGGAGGGGTGGGAGGAGGGGACATGGAGGGGACATGGAGGGGTGGAGGTGACATGGAGGGGTGGAAGGAGGGGACATGGAGGGGTGGAGGGGACGTGGAGGGGACATGGAGGGGTGGGTGAAGGGGACATGGAGGGGTGGGAGGAGGGGACATGGAGGGTGGGTGATAAGGTGAATGCACCAATTTGTAAGTCGCTCTGGATAAGAGCGTCTGCTAAATGACTTAAATGTAATGTAAATGAAGGGGACATGGAGGGGTGGGAGGAGGGGACATGGAGGGGAGGGGACATGGAGGGGTGGGTGAAGGGGACATGGAGGGGACATGGAGGGGTGGGTGAAGGGGACATGGAGGGTGGGTGAAGGGGACATGGAGGGGTGGGTGAAGGGGACATGGAGGAGGGGACATGGAGGGGTGGGTGAAGGGGACATGGAGGGTGGGTGAAGGGGACATGGAGGGGTGGGTGAAGGGGACATGGAGGGGTGTTGTGAAGGGGACATGGAGGGGGGGTGGAGGGGACATGGAGGGGGGGACATGGAGGGGTGGGAGGAGGGGACATGGAGGGGTGGGAGGGGACATGGAGGGGGAGGACATGGAGGGGTGGGAGGAAGGGGGGTGGAGGGGACATGGAGGGGTGGGTGAAGGGGACATGGAGGGGTGGGTGAAGGGGACATGGAGGGGGTGGAGGGGACATGGAGGGGTGGGTGAAGGGGACATGGAGGGGTGGGTGAAGGGGACATGGAGGGGTGTGTAGTGGTTAGGGTGAGTTATTAAATGTCTGGGTGAACATGGGTAATGGATTGGATGTACATTATGTAGGGTTAGTATATTTAACCGTTATTTAACTAGACAAGTCAGTTAAGAACAAATGCTTATTTAACTAGACAAGTCAGTTAAGAACAAATGCTTATTTACAATGACGGCCAGAATAGGGGACGTCATCATGGCTAGTATGGGTTATATGGTAGTATAGTTATGTGTAGTATGTGTTATATGGGGTGGACTGTAATGGAGACGTTTAAAAGGGAATTGTTTACATCCCAAATGGCACCCTATTCCCTATTTAGTTTACTACTTTTGACAAGAGCCCTATGGCACCCTATTCCCTACATAGTGCACTACTTTAGACCAGAGACCTATGGCACCCTATTCCCTATTTAGTTTACTACTTTTGACAAGAGCCCTATGGCACCCTATTCCCTACATAGTGCACTACTTTAGACCACAGCCCTATGGCACCCTATTCCCTATATAGTGCACTACTTTAGACCAGAGCCCTATGGCACCCTATTCCCTATATAGTGCACTATTGTTGACCAGAGCCCTATGGCACCCTATTCCCTACATAGTGCACTACTTTAGACCAGAGCCCTATGGCACCCTATTCCCTACATAGTGCACTACTTTAGACCAGAGCCCTATGGCACCCTATTCCCTATATAGTGCACTATTGTTGACCAGAGCCCTATGGCACCCTATTCCCTATATAGTGCACTATTGTTGACCAGAGCCCTATGGAACCCTATTCCCTACATAGTGCACTACTTTAGACCAGAGCCCTATGGCACCCTATTCCCTACATAGTGCACTACTTTAGACCAGAGCCCTATGGCACCCTATTCCCTACATAGTGCACTACTTTAGACCAGAGCCCTATGGCACCCTATTCCCTACATAGTGCACTACTTTAGACCAGAGCCCTATGGCACCCTATTCCCTACATAGTGCACTACTTTAGACCAGAGCCCTATGGCACCCTATTCCCTATATAGTGCACTATTGTTGACCAGAGCCCTATGGCACCCTACTCCCTACATAGTGCACTACTTTAGACCAGAGCCCTATGGCACCCTATTCCCTACATAGTGCACTACTTTAGACCAGAGCCCTATGGCACCCTATTCCCTATATAGTGCACTATTGTTGACCAGAGCCCTATGGCACCCTATTCCCTATATAGTGCACTATTGTTGACCAGAGCCCTATGGAACCCTATTCCCTACATAGTGCACTACTTTAGACCAGAGCCCTATGGCACCCTATTCCCTACATAGTGCACTACTTTAGACCAGAGCCCTATGGCACCCTATTCCCTACATAGTGCACTACTTTAGACCAGAGCCCTATGGCACCCTATTCCCTATATAGTGCACTATTGTTGACCAGAGCCCTATGGCACCCTATTCCCTATATAGTGCACTATTGTTGACCAGAGCCCTATGGCACCCTATTCCCTACATAGTGCACTATTGTTGACCAGAGCCCTATGGCACTCTATTCCCTATATAGGGTTCCATTTGGGACGTAGTCATTGTGTTCACATGGTGCTCTACAGAAAAATCAAGAAGTTAGAAATGTATAGTGGCCAGGTTGGAAAATCTTCAAACGAAGCTTGAACATCTATCCAATGACTTTATTACGTTGGTTGGTCTGTGTCATGACTGTCCTGTGAGGATCCAGATAGGTCAGCTTGGCAATGGATGATTTCAACCAGACCCCCTCTTACCCGCAGAGGGGCGGGGAGAAGGGAATTGGTGTGGTGGGTTGACAACTCACGCCCTGTTGTAAATTAAAGGAGAGGAGATCCAGGGTCTCCCTGTAAAAAAATTCACAAAGGAATGTGCTTTGTCTCTAGAGGGTTTTCCCGCCAAAACTCGAACACGTTCTAAAGTGAGTACTGGAACAATATTTCTAACATAGAGCGTGGGGAATGGTCAGGGGCGATCTATAGAAAACTAATGTCATATTGTTTGTTATTTTGTGATGCCATTAAAAATGTTATAGAGGAAGTACTGTAACTTGAAGTATGTACACTACATGTACGAAGTTTCCATCCTTTACCTTGTGTATGAAATTAAAACAATTATGAAAGTAATTTTGCACAGTAAGTAGCCACGCCCCAGAGTGAGGTCAGAGAGCGTGTAAACCTGCCGGAACCGTCCCTTTTCGACCAGCGTATATAAAAGGATTGGTAAAGAAATCAATATTTAGACCAGAGGGGAGTGTAGCTGCAGCTCATATCCAAAGTGGTTTGAACTCTGAAATCTCAACACGAGGTAGAGACGATGAAGTCACCTCCCAGACGATCACTGGGACGGCTGATTAGCTGTCCTAAGTAAAGTATCTAGAAAGATGAACTTAAGTGGGATCATTCTACTACTCTTCTCAAATCAATGTAGTATGCTACTCTCATCACCCAATGGGAACCATTGACACGGCTGGCTAGACTATCTTCAGAGAGGCATCTACAGGAGCGAATGCGAGGGAAATCAACTATGTGGTTCTGTTCAGGACTACAAGATGAATCAAGACATTTACACGTAAATACATGAATAATGTCTTACTCCAAACGGGCCGTGGTTCGTGTGGAAAGTATATCATTACTGTGAGAGTAGTTTCTAAATATACCCAGGTATTATTTCTCTGTACCTTTCTGTCTCCTCCATCTGTTTTGTAAAAAGCCTCCATATGTTGTCAGTCCGCTAGTGACCTGTTTCCAATGCGTCTATGTTTATCCTGTGTTACCATTTTGTTAGCTGGTAAATAAATAATTAAACCAATTTGTATAGTACTGAATCATAAGTAAGGCTGTTTTTTTTTTTGCAGATGCAAGGAGGTTACTGCTGTTCAGAATGGTGATATGATACGAGGTTATGATTAATAAGTGTTTATGGATGTGATAGGTAAAGACCTTAGAGAGTTTAATTCGGGAGATGGAAACTCTTTAAAGAACCTCTCTCGTGGTGCCCCCAGAACCTAATGAGTTAATTGTTGCATGATTAATTTAATCAGGTGACAATTAAACATAGTTAGTTAATTAGATAATTAACAGTCATCAGATTAATGAAAGTATAGTCACGAAAGCTGGTTGGGCAGCATCATAGTGTTGATTGGCTAAAAACAGCATCTGATACTGGATTGGATGATCATATGTTTGTTGCCTGACTTTGGCCAAACCCTAAAGAGTGGACACGTGAGGACCTGTAGCATAGAGATGGACTAGAGGGAGTGAGGACCGTAGAGATGACTAGTGGGAGTGAGGACCGTAGAGATGACTAGAGGGAGTGAGGACCATAGAGATGGACTAGAGAGAGTGAGGAGCATAGAGATGACTAGAGGGAGTGAGGACCATAGAGATAACTAGAGAGAGTGAGGACCATAGACATGGACTACTAGAGAGAGTGAGGACCTTAGAGATGACTAGAGGGAGTGAGGACCATAGAGATGGACTAGAGAGAGTGAGGAGCATAGAGATGACTAGAGGGAGTGAGGACCATAGAGATGGACTAGAGAGAGTGAGGAGCATAGAGATGACTAGAGGGAGTGAGGACCATAGAGATGACTAGAGAGAGTGAGGACCTTAGAGATGACTAGAGGGAGTGAGGAGCAACACCTGGAAGGGGTGGACCACATCCTCATCTGACTGTAAACACAGCCTGCACTGTGAGGAGATCAGGAAACGCCCCAACACGCAGAGAATCACATCACTGGGCCAGGCCCGGCCGGAGCTGCCATGAGGTAGACATCAGATGGGAGGCTTCTGGCATGTGACACACCCATTGTCTGTCATGATGGGGTCTGGGAGGCCCCTCCAACCCCTCTGTCTGTCATGATGGGGTCTGGGAGGCCCCTCCAACCCCTCTGTCTGTCATGATGGGGTCTGGGAGGCCCCTCCAACCTCCACCCTCTGTCTGTCATGATGGGGTCTGGGAGGCCCCTCCAACCCCTCTGTCTGTCATGATGGGGTCTGGGAGGCCCCTCCAACCCCTCTGTCTGTCATGATGGGGTCTAGGAGGCCCCTCCAACCCCTATGTCTGTCATGATGGGGTCTGAAAGGCCCTCCAACCCCTCTGTCTGTCATGATGGGTTCTGGGAGGCCCCTCCAACCCCTTTGTCTGTCATGATGGGTTCTGAGAGGCCCTCCAACCCCTCTGTCTGTCATGATGGGTTCTGGGAGGCCCCTCCAATCCCTCTGTCTGTCATGATGGGGTCTGGGAGGCCCCTCCAACCCCTCTGTCTGTCATGATGGGGTCTAGGAGGCCACATAGGGAATAGGTCTCTGGTCTAAAGTAGTGCACTATATAGGGAATAGGGCTCAGGTCTATAGTAGTGCACTATATAGGGAATAGGGCTCTGGTCTAAAGTAGTGCACTATATAGGGAATAGGGCTCTGGTCTATAGTAGTGCACTATATAGGGAATAGGACTCTGGTCTAAAGTAGTGCACTATTTAGGGAATAGGGCTCTGGTCTATAGTAGTGCACTATATAGGGAATAGGGCTCTTGTCTAAAGTAGTGCACTATATAGGGAATAGGGCTCTGGTCTAAAGTAGTGCACTATATAGGGAATAGGGCTCTGGTATATAGTAGTGCACTATATAGGGAATAGGACTCTGGTCTAAAGTAGTGCACTATATAGGGAATAGGGCTCTGGTCTAAAGTAGTGCACTATATAGGGAATAGGGCTCTGGTCTATAGTAGTGCACTATATAGGGAATAGGACTCTGGTCTAAAGTAGTGTACTATATAGGGAATAGGGCTCTGGTCTAAAGTAGTGTACTATATAGTGAATAGGACTCTGGTCTAAAGTAGTGTACTATATAGGGAATAGGGCTCTGGTCTAAAGTAGTGTACTATATAGGGAATAGGTTCCCTGGTCTAAAGTAGTGTACTATATAGGGAATAGGGCTCTGGTCTAAAGTAGTGTACTATATAGGGCATAGGTTCCCTGGTCTAAAGTAGTGTACTATATAGGGAATAGGGCTCTGGTCTAAAGTAGTGTACTATATAGGGCATAGGTTCCCTGGTCTAAAGTAGTGTACTACATAGGGAATAGGGCTCTGGTCTATAGTAGTGTACTACATAGGGAATAGGGTGCCATTTGGGAATGCAAACAATGTCTACGGAAGTGGATGATTACATGATCCCACTCAGATCCATATGTCCTCAGACCAGATGAACCACCGGTCCATAATCACTGGCTGTTTGGGTGTTTCTGTCTAAAAGGAGATAAAGCTACAATCAGTCCTAAAACCACCTCACCACCCGATAGACGGAAGAGGTGCCCCAGTGAAGACGAGGGGGAGGATGGTGGGGGGGGGGGTTCAGGAAGCACATGGTGGTAGTTTCCTAAACATAGTGCTCGTAGCAGCTGTGTGGCGGGTTCACGTTTTAAAAAATAATAAAAAATCACCCAAAATAACCACTCTGTTTACTAACTGATCATCTCTGTTGTTCTCATGTGAAAGTAAGATTTTTATTGGTAGAGATTAACGGTCTCGGGAACAAACAATAATAAAATGTCACATCTCTAAAATTCTCATTTGTAAAGGTCTTTGTTTTATATTTCGTTCCTTTTCTGGTTTTCATTTTTTTTTTTTTTTTTTTCTATCGTTCATTTCCTTCAATGAAATTCTCCAAAATGTAGAAAACACAACCAAGTGTTTCAGATGACAACTTCTGTCTTGATTTAGGGTTTGATCACACCCCATACTGCAGGGTTGGGGTCTATTTGGAATTTCTGAATTTAACTCAACTTAATCCATGAATTGAAATTTGAATTATAATTATAATTAGACACACCCCACAGGAAGCAGAATTATAATTAGACACGCCCCACAGGAAGCAGAATTATAATTAGACACACCCCACAGGAAGCAGAATTATAATTAGACACACCCCACAGGAAGCAGAATTATAATTAGACACACCCCACAGGAAGCAGAATTATAATTAGACACACCCCACAGGAAGCAGAATTATAATGAGACACACCCCACAGGAAGCAGAATTATAATGAGACACACCCCACAGGAAGCAGAATTATAATTAGACACACCCCACAATTAGACACACCCCACAGGAAGCAGAATTATAATTAGACACACCCCACAGGAAGCAGAATTATAATGAGACACACCCCACAGGAAGCAGAATTATAATTAGACACACCCCACAGGAAGCAGAATTATAATTAGACACACCCCACAGGAAGCAGAATTATAATTAGACACACCCCACAGGAAGCAGAATTATAATTAGACACACCCCACAGGAAGCAGAATTATAATTAGACACACCCCACAGGAAGCAGAATTATAATTAGACACACCCCACAGGAAGCAGAATTATAATTAGACACACCCCACAGGAAGCAGAATTATAATTAGACACACCCCACAGGAAGCAGAATTATAATTAGACACACCCCACAGGAAGCAGAATTATAATTAGACACACCCCACAGGAAGCAGAATTATAATTAGACACACCCCACAGGAAGCAGAATTATAATTAGACACACCCCACAGGAAGCAGAATTATAATTAGACACACCCCACAGGAAGCAGAATTATAATTAGACACACCCCACAGGAAGCAGAATTATAATTAGACACACCCCAGAATTATAATTAGGAAGCAGAATTATAATTAGACACACCCCACAGGAAGCAGAATTATAATTAGACACACCCCACCCACACAGGAAGCAGAATTATAATTAGACACACCCCACAGGAAGCAGAATTATAATTAGACACACCCCACAGGAAGCAGAATTATAATTAGACACACCCCACAGGAAGCAGAATTATAATTAGACACACCCCACAGGAAGCAGAATTATAATGAGACACACCCCACAGGAAGCAGAATTATAATTAGACACACCCCACAGGAAGCAGAATTATAATTAGACACACCCCACAGGAAGCAGAATTATAATTAGACACACCCCACAGGAAGCAGAATTATAATTAGACACACCCCACAGGAAGCAGAATTATAATTAGACACACCCCACAGGAAGCAGAATTATAATTAATTAGACACACCCCACAGGAAGCAGAATTATAATTAGACACACCCCACAGGAAGCAGAATTATAATTAGACACACCCCACAGGAAGCAGAATTATAATTAGACACACCCCACAGGAAGCAGAATTATAATTAGACACACCCCACAGGAAGCAGAATTATAATTAGACACACCCCACAGGAAGCAGAATTATAATTAGACACACCCCACAGGAAGCAGAATTATAATTAGACACACCCCACAGGAAGCAGAATTATAATTAGACACACCCCACAGGAAGCAGAATTATAATTAGACACACCCCACAGGAAGCAGAATTATAATTAGACACACCCCACAGGAAGCAGAATTATAATTAGACACACCCCACAGGAAGCAGAATTATAATTAGACACACCCCACAGGAAGCAGAATTATAATTAGACACACCCCACAGGAAGCAGAATTATAATTAGACACACCCCACAGGAAGCAGAATTATAATTAGACACACCCCACAGGAAGCAGAATTATAATTAGACACACCCCACAGGAAGCAGAATTATAATTAGACACACCCCACAGGAAGCAGAATTATAATGAGACACACCCCACAGGAAGCAGAATTATAATTAGACACACCCCACAGGAAGCAGAATTATAATTAGACACACCCCACAGGAAGCAGAATTATAATTAGACACACCCCACAGGAAGCAGAATTATAATTAGACACACCCCACAGGAAGCAGAATTATAATTAGACACACCCCACAGGAAGCAGAATTATAATTAGACACACCCCACAGGAAGCAGAATTTGAATTAGACACACCCCACAGGAAGCAGAATTTGAATTAGACACACCCCACAGGAAGCAGAATTTGAGTTAGACACACCCCGCAAGAAGCAGAATTTGAGTTAGACACACCCCGTTAGACACACCCCACAGGAAGCAGAATTTGAGTTAGACACACCCCACAGGAAGCAGAATTTGAGTTAGACACACCCCACAGGAAGCAGAATTATAATTAGACACACCCCACAGGAAGCAGAATTATAATTAGACACACCCCACAGGAAGCAGAATTATAATTAGACACACCCCACAGGAAGCAGAATTATAATTAGACACACCCCACAGGAAGCAGAATTATAATTAGACACACCCCACAGGAAGCAGAATTTGAGTTAGACACACCCCACAGGAAGCAGAATTTGAGTTAGACACACCCCGCAGGAAGCAGAATTTGAGTTAGACACACCCCACAGGAAGCAGAATTTGAGTTAGACACACCCCGCAGGAAGCAGAATTTGAGTTAGACACACCCCACAGGAAGCAGAATTTGAGTTAGACACACCCCGCAGGAAGCAGAATTTGAGTTAGACACACCCCACAGGAAGCAGAATTTGAGTTAGACACACCCACCCCACAGGAAGCAGAATTTGAGTTAGACAGGAAGCAGAATTTGAGTTAGACACACCCCGCAGGAAGCAGAATTTGAGTTAGACACACTCCGCAGGAAGCAGAATTTGAGTTAGACACACCCCGCAGGAAGCAGAATTTGAGTTAGACACACCCCGCAGGAAGCAGAATTTGAGTTAGACACACCCCGCAGGAAGCAGAATTTGAGTTAGACACACCCCGCAGGAAGCAGAATTTGAGTTAGACACACCCCTCAGGAAGCAGAATTTAAGTTAGACACACCCCACAGGAAGCAGAATTTGAGTTAGACACTGATTTTTTAAGAAAAATCCGCAGGAAGCAGAATTTTAAATATTAGAGTTAGACATATAGTATTTTTGTTTCACATTTCCAATTCTGGAGGAAGCAGAATTTATGAGTTAGACACACCAAAGATCTTTAGAATATTTTCAGACTAGGAAAATTTGTTTAAAGAATAAGTTGAGTTAACAAATTGAATACATATATCTTGCCGTAAACACAACAGTTTTTAATTTATTTTATCTTTATTTAACCAGGCAAGTCAGTTAAGAACAAACTCTTATTTTCAATGACGGCCTAGGAACAGTGGGTTAACTGCCTTGTTCAGGGGCAGAATGACAGATTTGTACCTTGTCAGCTCGAGGGTTTGAACTTGCAACCTTTCGGTTACATGACTGCAAAAGAGACAAGTTGGAATCAAGGCCGGCGTTATGGGCGGGCCTTAGGGGACCTGGCCCGCCCTACCGTATCTCCTTGCCCGTCCAAATAAAATATTTAAATATTGATCATCTATTTGACGGAGACGTGCACTGACAGAAAGACGCATCAATCTCAGATCATCGATCGAGCGAAACAGCGCCCCTATGTCTCCGTATGTGTAGACCATGTATCTGATGCTGTCTGGACAAAAAGAGTATGGCATGTCATACTATTTATGGCCAGACAGGATCGGATACATGGTTTACCCATAGAAAGACAGAGGGGCGCTGTTTCGCTCAAAATGCTTTCTCTTGTGACAGGGTTTACCATTCATTTTTTACATAAATTTCCATGATTAAAGTGGCTGGTGTTGAGTCACTCAATGTTAGTGGTGGCTGTTTAACAGTCTGATGGCCTTGAGATAGAAGCTGTTTAACAGTCTGATGGCCTTGAGATAGAAGCTGTTTTTCAGTCTCTCGGTCCCAGCTTTGATGCACCTGTACTGACCTCACCTTCTGGATGATAGCGGGGTGAACAGGCAGTGGCTCGGGTGGTTGTTGTCCTTGATGATCTTTATGGCCTTCCTGTGACATCGGGTGGTGTAGGTGTCCTGGAGGGCAGGTAGTTTGCTCCCGGGGATGCGTTCTGCAGACCTCACTACCCTCTGGAGAGCCTTACGGTTGTGGGCGGAGCAGTTGCCGTACCAGGCGGTCCAGAGAGGAAGAGGCGACGCGAGAGGGCTCACTATCGATGAAATCTGTCCAGAATACGCCCAACGTGTTTTTACGGGAATACAAATTGTCAAAGACTCCAGCCATCCAAGTGGCAAGTGGTACCGGAGCGCCAAGTCGAGGTCCAAGAGGCTTCTAAACAGCTTCTACCCCCAAGCCATAAGGCTCCTGAACATCTAATCAAATGGCTACCCAGACTATTTGCATTGCCCCCCTCCACACCACTGCTACTCTCTGTCATCATCTATGCATAGTCACTTTAATAACTCTACCTACATGTAGATACTACCTCAATTAACCGGTGCCCCTTCCACATTGACTCTGTACCGGTACCCCCTGTATATAGCCTCCACATTGACTCTGTACCGGTACCCCTGTATATAGCCTCCACATTGACTCTGTACCGGTACCACCTGTATATAGCCTCCACATTGACTTTGTACCGGTACCCCCTGTATATAGCCTCCACACTGACTCTGTACCGGTACCCCCTGTATATAGCCTCCACATTGACTCTGTACTGGTACCCCCTGTATATAGCCTCCACATTGACTCTGTACCAGTACCCCTGTATATAGCCTCCACATTGACTCTGTACCGTAACACCCTGTATATAGCCTCCATACTGACTCGGTACCAGTACCCCCTGTATATAGCCTCCACATTGACTCTGTAACGGTACCCCCTGTATATAGCCTCCACATTGACTCTCTACCGGTACCCCCTGTATATAGCCTCCACATTGACTCTGTACTGGTACCCCCTGTATATAGTCTCCACATTGACTCTGTACTGGTACCCCCTGTATATAGCCTCCACATTGACTCTGTACCAGCACCCCCTGTATATAGCCTCCACATTGACTCTGTACCGGTACCCCCTGTATATAGCCTCCACATTGACTCTGTACCGGTACCCCCTGTATATAGCCTCCACATTGACTCTGTACTGGTACCCCCTGTATATAGCCTCCACATTGACTCTGTACCGGTACCCCCTGTATATAGCCTCCACATTGACTCTGTACCGTAACACCCTGTATATAGCCTCCATACTGACTCTGGTACCAGTACCCCCTGTATATAGCCTCCACATTGACTCTGTACCGGTACCCCCTGTATATAGCCTCCACATTGACTCTGTACCGGTAGCCCCAGTATATAGCCTCCACATTGACTCTGTACCGGTAGCCCCAGTATATAGCCTCCACATTGACTCTGTACCGGTACCCCATGTATATAGTCTCCACATTGACTCTGTACCGGTAGCCCCAGTATATAGCCTCCACATTGACTCTGTACCGGTAGCCCCAGTATATAGCCTCCACATTGACTCTGTACCAGTACCCCTGTATATAGCCTCCACATTGACTCTGTACTGTAACACCCTGTATATAGCCTATATATAGTATTTTGCCAAAATAACATAATTACTCCTGTCAAAATACTCCACCACAGAACATGACTTGGCCACAGAGGATCATTAGCTTCTTTATAAAAAATGTTTTTTGCTGTGGATTGTTCCAAATCACAAGTGAGTAGGCCTATGCCTATTGGTGAAGCCAGCACATGTGGCAAATTTTCATACATATCGGATGAACCGTTTAGAAATGAAATGAACCGTTTAGAAATGAACCGTTTAGAAATGAACCGTTTAGAAATGAACCGTTTAGAAATGAACCGTTCATCCGATATGTATGAAAATACCCGCAAGTTAAAGCTGACAGTCTGCACTTCAACCCTCATTGTCATTGTATCCTTTTCAAACTCATTTTCCTTTTCAAACTCAAAGTGCAGAACCAATAACAACAAACAAACAGTCACTGTCCAATGAATTATTATTATTATTATTAATTATTATCATTTAAAATGTTGAGACACGAAGAAGAGGAGGAGCGTGTGAGGAAGATAGGGGACATCTCTCTCTCTCTCTCTCTCTCTCTCTCTCTCTCTCTCTCTCTCTCTCTCTCTCTCTCTCTCTCTCTCTCTCTCTCTCTCTCTCTCTCTCTCTCTCTCTCTCTCTCTCTCTCTCTCTCTCTCTCTCTCTCTCTCTCTCTCTCTCTCTCTCTCTCTCTCTCTCTCTCTCTCTCTCTCTCTCTCTCTCTCTCTCTCTCTCTCTCTCTCTCTCTCTCTCTCTCTCTCTCTCTCTCTCTCTCTCTCTCTCTCTCTCTCTCTCTCTCTCTCTCTCTCTCTCTCTCTCTCTCTCTCTCTCTCTCTCTCTCTCTCTCTCTCTCTCTCTCTCTCTCTCTCTCTCTCTCTCTCTCTCTCTCTCTCTCTCTCTCTCTCTCTCTCTCTCTCTCTCTCTCTCTCTCTCTCTCTCTCTCTCTCTCTCTCTCTCTCTCTCTCTCTCTCTCTCTCTCTCTCTCTCTCTCTCTCTCTCTCTCTCTCTCTCTCTCTCTCTCTCTCTCTCTCTCTCTCTCTCTCTCTCTCTCTCTCTCTCTCTCTCTCTCTCTCTCTCTCTCTCTCTCTCTCTCTCTCTCTCTCTCTCTCTCTCTCTCTCTCTCTCTCTCTCTCTCTCTCTCTCTCTCTCTCTCTCTCTCTCTCTCTCTCTCTCTCTCTCTCTCTCTCTCTCTCTCTCTCTCTCTCTCTCTCTCTCTCTCTCTCTGTCTCTCTCTCTCTCTCTCTCTCTCTCTCTCTCTCTCTCTCTCTCTCTCTCTCTCTCTCTCTCTCTCTCTCTCTCTCTCTCTCTGTCTCTCTCTCTCTCTCTCTCTCTCTCTCTCTCTCTCTCTCTCTCTCTCTCTCTCTCTCTGTCTCTCTCTCTCTCTCTCTCTCTCTCTCTCTCTCTCTCTCTCTCTCTCTCTCTCTCTCTCTCTCTCTCTCTCTCTCTCTCTCTCTCTCTCTCTCTCTCGAAGACATGCACACAGATCTCCAGAATGCTGTCCTATACCGCCAATTCTTATGCAATTCATTGTGTGGACTGTTTCCCCTTTGACCAATATCCCTTTACATATGTCGCCGGTTGGCCTAGTAAATGTACTGTTCATTTCCGCTCATTCGGTTACATTAATCTCTGTTAATGCATGTATTAATTACAGGCGTTGAGCTTATCGTTGTCATTATCAAAGTGGACAATTTGTTTGCGATGTTCACAACCTGCTACACTTGTGGGAAACAAGTTTAGGTTTATTTCATAACCATAATTTATGAGATCTGTCAAAAAAAAAAAAAAAAAAAGTTTTTATTCTCTTCTGTTTGGAGTACTCCACGTGAGCGATGAGCATGTGTCTGGTTCCTCTCTAGGAATGTAGAGCGGGAGCTCGCGTGCCTGAACATGCATAGATGAAGACCTATCTGGCCTGCCGCGTGCATATTTAGGAAAGTGCCCATTTGGGACATCTGACGTCTGATTTCCTTAACTCAGTACACCCACCACTAATAAAATGAGCTTCTCATTCATTTTGTTTCTTCACCGTTTTACAAAGTCTGTTTTTATTTATTTATTATTATTATTTTTTACATCATTGTGAAGAAAAGTAGTTCTTCACAGTATTTGACAAATCTTTCCAACACTCTCCCTGCCTCGATAATCACGAAACAGTTCTGTCTGAAAACAACTACCCAACCAAACACAGGTGGGGAAAAAGCTGCCTAAGTATGATTCTCAATCAGACACAACGATAGACATCAGCTGCCTCTGATTGGGAACCATACCAGGCCAAACACATAGAAATACAAAACATAGAAATACAAAACATAGAATGCCCACCACCACTCACGCCCTGACCAAACTAAAACAGAGACATAAACAAGGAATTAAGGTCAGGACGTGACAGTCAGGGCGTGACAGTCAGGACGTGACAGTCAGGGCGTGACAGTCAGGACGTGACAGTTCGGGCGTGACAGTCAGGGTGTGACAGTCAGGACGTGACAGTCAGGGCGTGACAGTCAGGACGTGACAGTCAGGGCGTGACAGTTAGGACGTGACAGTCAGGATGTGACAGTTAGGACGTGACAGTCAGGGCGTGACAGTTAGGACATGACAGTCAGGGCGTGACAGTTAGGACGTGACAGTCAGGGCGTGACAGTCAGGATGTGACAGTCAGGACGTGACAGTCAGGGCGTGACAGTCAGGGTGTGACAGTCAGGATGTGACAGTCAGGATGTGACAGTCAGGACGTGACAGTCAGGGCGTGACAGTCAGGGTGTGACAGTCAGAACGTGACAGTCAGGACTTGACAGCCAGGACTTGACAGTCAGGACGTGACAGTCAGGGCGTGACAGTCAGGGCGTGACAGTCAGGGCGTGACAGTCAGGACGTGACAGTCAGGATGTGACAGTCAGGATGTGACAGTCAGGGCGTGACAGTCAGGGCGTGACAGTCAGGATGTGACAGTCAGGATGTGACAGTCAGGATGTGACAGTCAGGACGTGACAGTCAGGGCGTGACAGTCAGGGCGTGACAGTCAGAACGTGACAGTCAGGACTTGACAGCCAGGACGTGACAGCCAGGACGTGACAGTCAGGGCGTGACAGTCAGGGCGTGACAGTCAGGACGTGACAGTCAGGACGTGACAGTCAGGATGTGACAGTCAGGGCGTGACAGTCAGGATGTGACAGTCAGGGCGTGACAGTCAGGACGTGACAGTCAGAACGTGACAGTCAGGACTTGACAGTCAGGGCGTGACAGTCAGGGCGTGACAGTCAGGGCGTGACAGTCAGGACGTGACAGTCAGGATGTGACAGTCAGGGCGTGACAGTCAGGATGTGACAGTCAGGGCGTGACATTCAGGGCGTGACAGTCAGGATGTGACAGTCAGGGCGTGACATTCAGGGCGTGACAGTCAGGATGTGACAGTCAGGGCGTGACAGTCAGGGCGTGACAGTCAGGGCGTGACAGTCAGGGCGTGACAGTTAGGACGTGACAGTCAGGGCGTGACAGTCAGGGCGTGACAGTCAGGGCGTGACAACAGCACTCATTCTTTACCTGTATAGCAACCTTTGTGTTACCAATAAACAACTGATATCTGCTCAATGTATTTTTATTTCTGTTCTGCTAATGGACTTTCCGTTATCAGATTTACTTCAAAACAAAATAAACATATTTTTTTCTTACTGTAACAAAACATTCTGGACCTATTTTATTTTTTACAACATATCTCAAACATTCAAGTCTTTGCATTAGTTCTTTGTACTTGTAATGTTTTCAGTTTATACTGGTTATCTTTACCCCTTACAGTACAGGGTAATTATTTAATGACAAAGTCTGTTAACTTCTGTGGCAGTTTAATTTGTCTGTGAGGCCTGATTGGCTTGGTTGTCCACGGTCTTTGTGGTAATCCTTAACAGATAGTCTCTGGTTTGGACTCTATGCAATGTCTCAGAGTAGGACTCTGTTCCACAGTCTCTTTCAGGTGTCCTTTGGATCTGGACCTGGCTCTGGTTGTATACCCCTTGATCAATATTATATTCCTGGAATAACTGGCTCCGGTTGTATACCCCTTGATCAATATTCTATTCCTGGAATAGCTGGCTCCGGTTGTATACCCCTTGATCAATATTCTATTCCTGGAATAGCTGGCTCTGGTTGTATACCCCTTGATCAATATTCTATTCCTGGAATACCTGGCTCCGGTTGTATACCCCTTGATGAATATTCTATTCCTGGAATAGCTGGCTCCGGTTGTAAACCCCTTGATGAATATTCTATTCCTGGAATAGCTGGCTCCGGTTGTATACCCCTTGATCAATATTCTATTCCTGGAATAGCTGGCTCCGGTTGTATACCCCTTGATGAATATTCTATTCCTGGAATAGCTGGCTCCGGTTGTATACCCCTTGATCAATATTCTATTCCTGGAATAGCTGGCTCCGGTTGTATACCCCTTGATGAATATTCTATTCCTGGAATAGCTGGCTCCGGTTGTATACCCCTTGATCAATATTCTATTCCTGGAATAGGTGGCTCCGGTTGTATACCCCTTGATGAATATTCTATTCCTGGAATAGCTGGCTCCGGTTGTATACCCCTTGATGAATATTCTATTCCTGGAATAGCTGGCTCCGGTTGTATACCCCTTGATGAATATTCTATTCCTGGAATAGCTGGCTCCGGTTGTATACCCCTTGATCAATATTCTATTCCTGGAATAGGTGGCTCCGGTTGTATACCCCTTGATGAATATTCTATTCCTGGAATAACTGGCTCCGGTTGTATACCCCTTGATGAATATTCTATTCCTGGAATAGCTGGCTCCGGTTGTATACCCCTTGATGAATATTCTATTCCTGGAATAGCTGGCTCCGGTTGTATACCCCTTGATGAATATTCTATTCCTGGAATAGCTGGCTCTGGTTGTATACCCCTTGATCAATATTCTATTCCTGGAATACCTGGCTCCGGTTGTATACCCCTTGATCAATATTCTATTCCTGGAATAGGTGGCTCCGGTTGTATACCTCTTGATGAATATTCTATTCCTGGAATAGCTGGCTCTGGTTGTATACCCCTTGATCAATATTCTATTCCTGGAATACCTGGCTCCGGTTGTATACCCCTTGATCAATATTCTATTCCTGGAATAGGTGGCTCCGGTTGTATACCTCTTGATGAATATTCTATTCCTGGAATAAGCTGGCTTTTTTGCATGCTATATCCCATTTTCCTGGCAGAAGTTCTGGAACTAGGATGACGTACTGTGGGCCTCGACCTCTGCTCCCTCTCTTTCAGCTGTGGGCCCAATGCCCTTCTCAAATCAAATCAAATGTATTTATAAAGCCCTTCTTACTTCAGCTGATATCTCAAAGTGCTGTACAGAAACCCAGCCTAAAACCCCAAACAGCAAGCAATGCAGGTGTAGAAGGACGGTGGCTAGGAAAAACTCCCTAGAAAGGCCAAAACCTAGGGAGAAACCGAGAGAGGAACCAGGCTATGTGGGGTGGCCAGTCCTCTTCTGGCTGTGCCAGGTGGAGATTATAAACCTAGAGAGGAACCAGGCTATGTAATATATAATAATATAATAATATAATATATGCCATTTAGCAGACGCTTTTATCCAAAGGGACTTACAGTCATGTGTGCATACATTCTACATATGGGTGGTCCCGGGGATCGAACCCACTACCCTGGCGTTACAAGCGCCATGCTCTACCAACTGAGCTACAGAAGGACCACGGTGGGGTGGCCAGTCCTCTTCTGGCTGTCCCGGATGGAGATTATAAACCTAGAGAGGAACCAGGCTATGTGGGGTGGCCAGTCCTCTTCTGGCTGTGCCGGGTGGAGATTATAACAGAACATGGCCAAGATGTTCAAATGTTCATAGATGACCAACAGGAGATTATAACAGAACATGGCCAAGATGTTCAAATGTACATAGATGACCAACAGGAGATTATAACAGAACATGGCCAAGATGTTCAAATGTTCATAGATGACCAACAGGAGTTTATAACAGAACATGACCAAGATGTTCAAATGTTCATAGATGACCAACAGGAGTTTATAACAGAACATGGCCAAGATGTTCAAATGTTCATAGATGACCAACAGGAGATTATAACAGAACATGGCCAAGATGTTCAAATGTTCATAGATGACCAACAGGAGATTATTACAGAACATGGCCAAGATGTTTAAATGTTCATAGATGACCAACAGGAGATTATTACAGAACATGGCCAAGATGTTCAAATGTTCATAGATGACCAACAGGAGATTATTACAGAACATGACCAAGATGTTCAAATGTTCATAGATGACCAACAGGAGATTATAACAGAACATGGCCAAGATGTTTAAATGTTCATAGATGACCAACAGGAGATTATTACAGAACATGGCCAAGATGTTCAAATGTTCATAGATGACCAACAGGAGATTATTACAGAACATGGCCAAGATGTTTAAATGTTCATAGATGACCAACAGGAGATTATTACAGAACATGGCCAAGATGTTTAAATGTTCATAGATGACCAACAGGAGTTTATAACAGAACATGGCCAAGATGTTCAAATGTTCATAGATGACCAACAGGAGATTATAACAGAACATGACAAAGATGTTCAAATGTTCATAGATGACCAACAGGAGATTATAACAGAACATGGCCAAGATGTTTAAATGTTCATAGATGACCAACAGGAGATTATTACAGAACATGGCCAAGATGTTCAAATGTTCATAGATGACCAACAGGAGATTATAACAGAACATGGCCAAGATGTTTAAATGTTCATAGATGACCAACAGGAGATTATAACAGAACATGGCCAAGATGTTTAAATGTTCATAGATGACCAACAGGAGATTATAACAGAACATGGCCAAGATGTTCAAATGTTCATAGATGACCAACAGGAGATTATAACAGAACATGGCCAAGATGTTAAAATGTTCATAGATGACCAACAGGAGATTATTACAGAACATGGCCAAGATGTTTAAATGTTCATAGATGACCAACAGGAGATTATAACAGAACATGGCCAAGATGTTTAAATGTTCATAGATGACCAACAGGAGATTATTACAGAACATGGCCAAGATGTTCAAATGTTCATAGATGACCAACATAATAATAACTCTTGAGAGTAACATGCCAATAAACACCAATTTGTCCATGTTGAACGGACATTCCTCTGAGTTGAGAGTCAGCCCACAGCTGTCCAGCCCACAGCTGTCCAGCCTGTTGAGGACAGCATATAGCCACTGGTCATGGGTCTCCTTGACTGGGGCGTGGACGATGATGTCGTCCGATATGTTCTCCACCCACTCGATACCTGCCGGTGCTGTTTCGATTTCGTGTTGATACTGCTCGCTCTGCGATGAAACTCTGAATATTAGTCTTTTATATCCCACTATGCACTGCAAATGTCGTTATGCCTCTCGACTCTGGTGTTAGTACCAATTGATGACAGCCACATGTAAGATCCAGTTTACTGAACATGACAGACCCATTAATTCCTTGCAAAAGTGAATCTCCTGTGGGTATCTGCCATGTATAATTTCTGTGTTCGTTTGTCCAGACACAATCTCATGTCGCCGTCCGGTTTTGACACCAGCCACTACAGGATTCACCCATGGTGTGGCACCGTCCACTACCATATTCACCCATGGTGTGGCACCGTTCACTACCATATTCACCCATGGTGTGGTACCACTCACTACAGGATTCACCCATGGTGTGGCACCATCCACTACAGGATTCACCCATGGTGTGGCACCATCCACTACATGATTCACCCATGGTGTGGTATCACCCACTACAGGATTCACCCATGGTGTGTCACCACCCACTACAGGATTCACCCATGGTGTGGCACCATCCACTACAGGATTCACCCATGGTGTGGTACCACCCACTACCGGATTCACCCATGGTATAGCACCATCCACTACATGATTCACCCATGATGTGTCACCATCCACTACAGGATTCACCCATAGTATAGAATCCACTACCGGATTCACCCATGGTGTGTCACCACCCACTACCAGATTCACCCATGGTGTGGTACCATCCACTACCGGATTCACCCATGGTATAGCATCCACTACCGGATTCACCCATGGTATAGCATCCACTACCAGATTCACCCATGGTGTGTCACCACCCACTACAGGATTCACCCATGGTGTGGCACCATCCACTACAGGATTCACCCATGGTGTGGTACCATCCACTACAGGATTCACCCATGGTGTGACACCATCCACTACCGGATTCACCCATGGTGTGACACCATCCACTACAGGATTCACCCATGGTGTGGGACCATCCACTACAGGATTCACCCATGGTGTGACACCATCCACTACAGGATTCACCCATGGTGTGGGACCATCCACTACAGGATTCACCCATGGTATAGCACCATCCACTACATCCATGATCCAGTATGGCATCTCTAATCTGATTACCCTTATCTCCAGTGTGGCATCTCTAAAATGATTGTCATCTCTAATCTGATTGTCCTTATCTCCAGTATGGCATCTCTAAAATGATTGTCCTTATCTCCAGTGTGGCATCTCTAATCCGATTACCCTTATCTCCATCATGGCATCTCTAATCTGATTGTTCACAGTCTTTAGCAGCTTGTCTAAGACAAGTAACACATTTCTGTCAGTTGATAAAAACTCTGTCTGTGTTCACCTGTGGCACGAAGTATGCATTTAACACAGCCACAGCCCTGCCGTAGTCCGTTGGTTCTCCGGTGTCGGCGAAGAAAATGTCTTGCACATCTGTCCCAGCATGATGTAGAAGCAAAGCTCTCCTCTGTAGTTATGCAACCGCATCAACGTAACCGGATAGTATTCATCCACCCGGTCCAGCGTCATCAACCACCCGGTCCAGTGTCATCAACCACCCGGTCCAGTGTCATCAACCACCCGGTCCAGTGTCATCAACCACCCGGTCCAGTGTCATCAACCACCCGGTCCAGTGTCATCAACCACACGGTCCAGCGTCATTAACCACCCGGTCCAGTGTCATCAACCACCCGGTCCAGTGTCATCAACCACCCGGTCCAGTGTCATCAACCACCCGGTCCAGCGTCATCATCCACACGGTCCAGCGTCATTAACCACCCGGTCCAGTGTCATCAACCACCCGGTCCAGTGTCATCAACCACCCGGTCCAGTGTCATCAACCACCCGGTCCAGTGTCATCAACCACCCGGGACAGTGTCATCAACCACCCGGTCCAGTGTCATCAACCACCCGGTCCAGTGTCATCAACCACCCGGTCCAGTGTCATCAACCACCCGGTCCAGTGTCATCAACCACCCGGGACAGTGTCATCAACCACCCGGTCCAGTGTCATCAACCACCCGGTCCAGTGTCATCAACCACCCGGGACAGTGTCATCAACCACCCGGTCCAGCGTCATCATCCACACGGTCCAGCGTCATTAACCACCCGGTCCAGTGTCATCAACCACCCGGTCCAGTGTCATCAACCACCCGGTCCAGTGTCATCAACCACCCGGTCCAGTGTCATCAACCACCCGGTCCAGTGTCATCAACCACCCGGGACAGTGTCATCAACCACCCGGTCCAGTGTCATCAACCACCCGGTCCAGCGTCATGAACCACCCGGTCCAGTGTCATCAACCACCCGGTCCAGTGTCATCAACCACCCGGTCCAGCGTCATCATCCACCCGGTCCAGTGTCATTAACCACCCGGTCCAGTGTCATCAACCACCCGGTCCAGTGTCATCAACCACCCAGTCCAGTGTCATCAACCACCCGGTCCGGCGTCATTAACCACCCGGTCCAGTGTCATCATCCACCCGGTCCAGTGTCATCAACCACCCGGTCCAGTGTCATCAACCACCCGGTCCGGCGTCATTAACCACCCGGTCCAGTGTCATCATCCACCCGGTCCAGTGTCATCAACCACCCGGTCCAGTGTCATCAACCACCCGGTCCAGTGTCATCAACCACCCGGTCCGGCGTCATTAACCACCCGGTCCAGCATGGACCACCCGGTCCAGCGTCATCAACCACCCGGTCCAGCATCATCAACCACCCGGTCCAGCGTCATCATCCACCCGGTCCAGCATGGACCACCCGGTCCAGCATCATCAACCACCCGGTCCAGCATCATCAACCACCCGGTCCAGTGTCATCAACCACCCGGTCCAGCATGGACCACCCGGTCCAGTGTCATCAACCACCCGGTCCAGCGTCATCAACCACCCAGTCCAGCATGGACCACCCGGTCCAGCATCATCAACCACCCGGTCCAGCATCATCAACCACCCGGTCCAGTGTCATCAACCACCTTGTCCAGCATGGACCACCCGGTCCAGTGTCATCAACCACCCGGTCCAGTGTCATCAACCACCCGGTCCAGCATGGACCACCCGGTCCAGTGTCATCAACCACCCGGTCCAGCAAGGACCACCCGGTCCAGCAAGGACCACCCGGTCCAGCGTCATCATCCACCCGGTCCAGCATGGACCTAGCGTAGCAGGCTCACTGTTATTAGTCAAACGTTGGCACATTGTTTTCCCATCTTGATGAAACTAACTTTTCAAGATGTAATTAACTATCGTTTTCTAAACGTTATCCACGTCAACATAGTTTGATCATATACGTACAACTTGTGTTAAGTTAAGATATTATACTGAATGAAATCAACCAGACTCGGAGGTAAACGTCAACTTGTTTTTACTCCATCAGTGTCCAAGTAACAAGCCCCGTATTCACGTATCAGTACGCCTTTACTGGCGTGGTGACGTCATATATCAGTACGCCTTTACTGGCGTGGTGACGTCATATATCAGTACGTCACATCAATACACAACAATGTTAATTAGCATTTATTTATATGAGAGTAAATAGAGCCCCGAACATAGTGATAAAAGCCACCTTGTCCGAGGGAGATTTGACAGGTTATCAAAACATCACGACAGGGTAAGCCTATACTAAACACAGTCCTTATTTTCAAGCGTTTCTAAAAAAAAAAATCCCCTATTGGAAAAATGAATGGTGGAAAAACAATTGGAACGATTTCCCTTGTCTGACCACTAGGTTTTATCGGTATTATGACACCTCCACTGTGGAGATCTAACCTCTTCACCATAACACCCCGAACCCCCCCCCCCCACCCCCCACCCCCCCCCAAAAAAAACGGTGAAGGTGCAAGCCTGTGTACGTACACATAGGAGCTACCTTGAGGAAACGTAAAATCAAAAGGTCCGTCCAATTGATTCGTCGCCAGCTCTCATCAATCCGGGACGTGTGATCACCCTATCATAAACCTGTTCATATATATATAATTGTTAAACCCTGGTATTAAACATCATAACACATTATTACACTATAATAATCTGACACCGCTCAACTCAAATAGCCCATACCGTAATGCTATAATAACAGTACCGGGTGTGAGCCACTAATCTCTCGTGGACAGATTCTCATGAACAGGAAATGACAAACTTTCGCGAAATACATTTTGTTCTGAGGTAACCAAGATTAGAGGGCCACTGGTTTGTAAAAACGAGAATTACTCATTAAAAGTGTGTCTTGCACATTCATTCTGAGAAGAAGGATCTTAAAATCTACAAACGTTAATTAACAGTTATTTTTACAATCTGAAATTATAGCCTCGCAATATTTCTCCCCGGTTGAGTTCTGTACATTGACACACTGTAATCACCAGCGCGCACATCCCGGGCACGATGGGGTTAGCCCGAGTGACGCACACAGAGGTTTTAACACCGACTGGACTCTTTCTCCTCTTTTCAATTTCAACTGGAAAGAGAAAGGAAAAGGGTCTTGCAGCTTGATAACTTCATCAGAACAGGAGTTGGGCACAGGGGTTAATAACTAATAACCCTCCCCGGCAGAGAGACACGAAGCCAGCAGGTAATATTAGAACCGCAGCTGCGGAGGTACGACAACACAGTGAAACCGCGCAGCACGGATTCATCAGGTATTTTGGATAGTTGAAGGGACGCAGAAAAGCAACAAAGGGTAAGTTCTGACAACTTTCATTAGGATTTCTGGCATTTTGTCTTTAGTAAGAATTGCTTCGTGGGAAATTTCTGGAAAGCCAACATTCTTGCGCACAATATTAAGCGTTTACAGGAGTTACTTTTCACATATTTCGGATTTGTAGGCAGGCTACCAGCTACCATTAGACTATTATTTTCTACTTTTAATTAACGTATACTACATTCAGTTCAGCCAAAGTCATGTTTTGCAGAGCAGAACACAGCGTACCCTCTCCGGTTGGAGAATATAATGCATCTCCACTGGGCAAAAAAACGTATGAAATCAACTTTTTCCCCAGGTAATTTCAACAAAAGATCAATGTGATTACGTTGAATCAACGTGTAAAACTGATTAGATGAGCAAAAAGTCATCAACATAAGGACATTTAGTCTTTTAACCTGAATCTCATGACATGGTGAATAATATATATATATATTTAATCAACTTGGAATTCATATTAGTTGACAACTAAAAGCAAACGTCTGTTCCCAGTGGGTCCTGCTTGATCAGCCTGGAATGTCATAAGGAGATGTAGGCTAGTGACACAAGTGGTGTAATGTACTTCAGTAAAAAAATACTTTAAAGTACTACCTAAGTAGTTTTTGGGGGTATCTGTACTTTACGATGTACTTTTACTCCACTACATTCGTTAAAGAAAATAATGGACACAAATACTTCATTTGTAAATGAATGTTTGAGTGTTGGAGCCACTGACTTTCTGTAAGTACAATAAAAACAAGAAAGTCCGGGCATCTGGTTCGCGTAATTATAAGGAATGAAAAATTATTTATGCTTTTATTTTTGAGACTTAAGTACATGTAAAACCAAATACTTTTTGACTTTTTTACTCAAGTAGTATTTTACTGGGTGACTTTTACTCAAGTAGTATTTTACTGGGTGACTTTTACTCAAGTAGTATTTTACTGGGTGACTTTCCACTTTTATTTGAGTCATTTTCTATTAAGGCATCTTTAGTTTTACTCAGGTAATGACGATTGGGTACTTTTTCCATCACTGAGGGACAACCTCTTTTGTCACCTTCCATGAACCCTGTCTACCGTCAAGGCGCCCCGCCAACTCAGAATAGACCGAGGTTACTTATTGCTGTTTTTTTCCCCCTAACAGGGTTTGAGGTTGTGAGACTATGGGACTCACTTTATTTCACTCCAAATTATTCCCTGTTATTCTATTCTATTTTTTTAAAAATTAAATGAATAGTTACGTGTTGAGAATACACACACTAACGTTACTTACTTTATTCTGTTAGCACAACATTGAATAAATAAGTTATTATTAAAATATGCATAACTTTATTGATGGGCCATTCCTTCACAATGTGTGCTCTGTGTATTATACAGTGTGTGCATGTGTTTTGTGTGAGTGCACGTGTGTTTGTGTGCGTGCACGTGTGTTTGTTTGTGTATTCAGTAGGTGTGTGTGCATGTGTGTTTGTGTGCGTGCACGTGTGTTTGTGTGTGTATTCAGTAGGTGTGTGTGCATGTGTGTTTGTGTGCGTGCACGTGTGTTTGTGTGTGTATTCAGTAGGTGTGTGTGCATGTGTGTTTGTGTGTTTGTACATGTGGTCAAGGAATGGGACTCTTGAGTGCAAAGAGTTTTTTTTGCTGACCAGTCTATTGACGGTGTTATTGAGAGTTGAATCCTGTGACTGGGGCTCTGTCCTGACCCCCTAACTCTGACAGTTCCGGTAATAAGCTGAGGACAATAGGCTCATAGAGCCACTGACTCCATTAACAACCTTCAAGTGAGTGCAATTACGGACAGTCAGATCAGTCCAGACCAGAGTGTCCACTGCCTGCTGGGCTGCCTTGCCCCCCCTCGTTCAGGGAACCAGAGTAAAACATTCTCCTATGTTCTCAGAACAGAACTCCTCCATTCTCAGAACAGAACATCTCCGTTCAGAACAGAACACCTCCGTTCAGAACAGAACACCTCCGTTTTCAGAACAGAACACCTCCGTTCAGAACAGAACACCTCCCTCCGTTCAGAACAGAACTCCTCCGTTCTCAGAACAGAACACCTCCGTTCTCAGAACAGAACACCTCCGTTTTCAGAACAGAACACCTCCGTTCTCAGAACAGAACATCTCCGTTAGGAACAGAACACCTCCGTTCTCAGAACAGAACACCTCCGTTCAGAACAGAACACCTCCGTTAGGAACAGAACATCTCCGTTCAGAACAGAACACCTCCGTTCAGAACAGAACACCTCCCTCCGTTCAGAACAGAACACCTCCGTTCAGAACAGAACTCCTCCGTTCTCAGAACAGAACACCTCCGTTCTCAGAACAGAACACCTCCGTTCAGAACAGAACATCTCCGTTCTCAGAACAGAACACCTCCGTTCAGAACAGAACACCTCCGTTCTCAGAACAGAACACCTCCGTTCAGAACAGAACTCCTCCGTTTTCAGAACAGAACACCTCCGTTCAGAACAGAACACCTCCGTTTTCAGAACAGAACATCTCCGTTCAGAACAGAACACCTCCGTTTTCAGAACAGAACATCTCCGTTTTCAGAACAGAACACCTCCGTTCTCAGAACAGAACACCTCCGTTCAGAACAGAACACCTCCGTTCAGAACAGAACACCTCCGTTCTCAGAACAGAACACCTCCGTTCTCAGAACAGAACACCTCCGTTCTCAGAACAGAACACCTCCGTTCAGAACAGAACACCTCCGTTCTCAGAACAGAACACCTCCGTTCTCAGAACAGAACACCTCCGTTCTCAGAACAGAACACCTCCGTTCTCAGAACAGAACACCTCCGTTCAGAACAGAACACCTCCGTTCTCAGAACAGAACACCTCCGTTCAGAACAGAACACCTCCGTTCAGAACAGAACATCTCCGTTCAGAACAGAACACCTCCGTTTCAGAACAGAACACCTCCGTTCAGAACAGAACACCTCAGAACAGAACACCTCCGTTCTCAGAACAGAACACCTCCGTTCAGAACAGAACACCTCCGTTCTCAGAACAGAACACCTCCGTTCAGAACAGAACACCTCCGTTTTCAGAACAGAACACCTCCGTTCAGAACAGAACTCCTCCGTTTCAGAACAGAACAGAACACCTCTCCGTTCAGAACAGAACACCTCCGTTCTCAGAACAGAACACCTCCGTTCAGAACAGAACACCTCCGTTCTCAGAACAGAACACCTCCGTTCAGAACAGAACACCTCCGTTCAGAACAGAACACCTCCGTTCTCAGAACAGAACATCTCCGTTCAGAACAGAACACCTCCGTTTTCAGAACAGAACATCTCCGTTTTCAGAACAGAACACCTCCGTTCAGAACAGAACACCTCCGTTCAGAACAGAACACCTCCGTTCTCAGAACAGAACACCTCCGTTCTCAGAACAGAACACCTCCGTTCAGAACAGAACACCTCCGTTCAGAACAGAACACCTCCGTTCTCAGAACAGAACACCTCCGTTCTCAGAACAGAACACCTCCGTTCTCAGAACAGAACACCTCCGTTCAGAACAGAACACCTCCGTTCAGAACAGAACACCTCCGTTCTCAGAACAGAACACCTCCGTTCTCAGAACAGAACACCTCCGTTCAGAACAGAACACCTCCGTTCAGAACAGAACACCTCCGTTCTCAGAACAGAACACCTCCGTTCTCAGAACAGAACACCTCCGTTCTCAGAACAGAACACCTCCGTTCAGAACAGAGAACAGAACACCTCCGTTCAGAACAGAACACTCCGTTCTCAGAACAGAACACCTCCGTTCTCAGAACAGAACACCTCCGTTCTCAGAACAGAACACCTCCGTTCTCAGAACAGAACACCTCCGTTCAGAACAGAACACCTCCGTTCTCAGAACAGAACACCTCCGTTCTCAGAACAGAACACCTCCGTTCTCAGAACAGAACACCTCCGTTCTCAGAACAGAACACCTCCGTTCAGAACAGAACACCTCCGTTCTCAGAACAGAACACCTCCGTTCTCAGAACAGAACACCTCCGTTCTCAGAACAGAACACCTCCGTTCTCAGAACAGAACACCTCCGTTCTCAGAACAGAACACCTCCGTTCAGAACAGAACACCTCCGTTCTCAGAACAGAACACCTCCGTTCAGAACAGAACACCTCCGTTCTCAGAACAGAACACCTCCGTTCAGAACAGAACACCTCCGTTCAGAACAGAACACCTCCGTTCAGAACAGAACACCTCCGTTCTCAGAACAGAACACCTCCGTTCAGAACAGAACACCTCCGTTCTCAGAACAGAACACCTCCGTTCAGAACAGAACACCTCCGTTCTCAGAACAGAACACCTCCGTTCAGAACAGAACACCTCCGTTCAGAACAGAACACCTCCGTTCAGAACAGAACACCTCCGTTCTCAGAACAGAACACCTCCGTTCAGAACAGAACACCTCCGTTCTCAGAACAGAACACCTCCGTTCAGAACAGAACACCTCCGTTCAGAACAGAACCTCTCTGTTCTCAGAACAGAACACCTCCGTTCTCAGAACAGAACACCTCCGTTCTCAGAACAGAACACCTCCGTTCAGAACAGAACCTCTCCGTTCTCAGAACAGAACACCTCCGTTCTCAGAACAGAACACCTCCGTTCTCAGAACAGAACATCTCCGTTCTCAGAACAGAACACCTCCATTCTCAGAACAGAACACCTCCGTTCAGAACAGAACACCTCCGTTCAGAACAGAACTCCTCCGTTCTCAGAACAGAACACCTCCGTTCAGAACAGAACACCTCCGTTCTCAGAACAGAACACCTCCGTTCTCAGAACAGAACACCTCCGTTCTCAGAACAGAACATCTCCGTTCTCAGAACAGAACACCTCCGTTCTCAGAACAGAACATCTCCGTTCTCAGAACAGAACACCTCCGTTCTCAGAATGTTGAAAAAAAAACGTAGAAAAAACGTAGACAAATTAATAATTTCTGTTTTGTGATTTTTTAAAATAACACCATTAAACATCTCACAAGACACATAGGATTTGAAAATCACTTTATAATAATGATTGTAGAACTACATAACGTTCGGTAATAAACCATTTATAAAGGCATTTTACAAAACCATCTTCCCACCATTTATTAGTCATTGCTCTCACATTTTGTAAATTGTAAGTAAACATAGTTATTATAATCACCTTTATCATACTAACTGGTTTTGTCATCCCCATCAGTGAAAGAGGAAGATGCTGTGGTGTCTGGTTGCTGTGCAGCTGTTCTTGGTGCCAGCTCTCCTGGTAAGCAGACATGATGTCCATATGAATAGTATTGCATTACGTTGTTATTGTATTCAGTGAAGACAAATTGTTACGTGGAGGAAAAAGCAGTCTGGTACAGGTAACACATCCAACCTACACTATATTATCAAAAGTATGTGGACACCTGTTTCTGACAGGTTTATAAAATCGAGCACGCCGCCATGCAATCTCCATAGACAAACAGTGGCAGTAGAATGGTCCCATACTGAAGAGCTCAGTGACTTTCAACGTGGTACTGTCATAGAATGCCACCTTTCTATCAAGACAGTATGTCAAATTTCTGCCCTGCTGGGGCCCACCAGCCACCCCTGCTTCACCAGCCTCCCCTGCTTCACCAGCCACCCCTGCTTCACCAGCCACCCCTGCTTCACCAGCCACCCCTGCTTCACCAGCCTCCCCTGCTTCACCACCACCCCTGCTTCACCAGCCTCCCCTGCTTCACCAGCCTCACCAGCCTCCCCTGCTTCACCAGCCACCCCTGCCTCACCAGCCACCCCTGCTTCACCAGCCACCCCTGCTTCACCAGCCACCCCTGCTTCACCAGCCTCCCCTGCTTCACCACCACCCCTGCTTCACCAGCCTCCCCTGCTTCACCAGCCTCACCAGCCTCCCCTGCTTCACCAGCCACCCCTGCCTCACCAGCCACCCCTGCTTCACCAGCCACCCCTGCTTCACCAGCCTCCCCTGCTTCACCAGCCACCCCTGCTTCACCAGCCACCCCTGCTTCACCAGCCACCCCTGCTGGGACTGCCCCCGGTCAAGTGCAAGTGCTGTTATTGTGAAGTGGAAACGTCTAGGAGCAACAACGGCTCAGCCGTGAAGTGGTAGGCCACACACGCTCACAGAACGGGACCGCCGAGTGCTGAAGTGTATAGCGCTAAGAAATCGTCTGTCCTCGGTTGCAACACTCACTACCGAGTTCCAAACTGCCTCTGGAAGCAATGTCAGCACAATAACTGTTCGTCAGGAGCTTCATGAAATGGGTTTCCATGGCCGAGCAGCCGCACACAAGCCTCAGATCACCATGTGTAATGCCAAGCGTCAGCTGGAGTGGTGTAAAGCTCGCCGCCATTGGACTCTGGAGCAGTTCTCTGGAGTGATGAATCACACTTCACCATCTGGCAGTCCTACGGACTTATCTGGGTTTGGCAGATGCCAGGAGAATGCTACTTGCCCTAATGCATAGTGCCAACTGTAAAGTTTGGTGGAGGAGGAACAATGGTCGGGGGTTGTTTTTCATGGTTCGGGCACCTTAGGTCCAGTGAAGGGAAATAGACAAATCTGTGCTTCCAACTTTGTGGCAACAGTTTGGGGAAGGTCCTTTTCTGTTTCAGCATGACAATGCCCCCTTGAAGAAAGCGAGGTCAATGGTTTGTCGAAATTGGTGTGGAAGAACTGGACTGGCTTGCACAGAACCTTGACCTCAACCCCATCGAACACATTTGGGATGAATTGGAACGCCGACTGCGAGCCAGGCCTAATCGCCCAACATCAGTCCCTGACCTCACTAATGCTCTTGTGACTGAATGGAAGCAAGTCCCCCACAGCAATGTTCCAACATCTAGTGGAAAACCGTCCCAGAAGAGTGAAGGCTGTTATAGATGCAAAGAGTGGTCCAAATCCAGATTAACACCAATGATTTTGGAATCAGATGTTGGACAAGCAGGTGTCCACATACTTTTGGCTATGTAGTGTATGTGTTACAGTACTGTGTTATATAGGTCCCCACAGAGACCACACAGTAAACATGTAGACACTAGCTGTACAATACTTAGGATGTCTGCTAAACATGTATTATTATAGGTGGCAGGACAATGGTGACAGGACAGTGGTGACAGGACAGTGGTGACAGGATAGTGGTGACAGTATAGTGGTGACAGGATAGTGGTGACAGGACAGTGGTGACAGTATAGTGGTGACAGGACAGTGGTGGCAGGACAGTGGTGACAGGACAGTGGTGACAGGACAGTGGTGACAGGATAGTGGTGACAGGACAGTGGTGACAGGACAGTGGTGACAGGATAGTGGTGACAGGACAGTGGTGACAGGGCAGTGGTGACAGGACAGTGGTGACAGGATAGTGGTGACAGTATCGTGGTGACAGGACAGTGGTGACAGGACAGTGGTGATAGGATAGTGGTGATAGGACAGTGGTGACAGGACAGTGGTGACAGGACAGTGGTGACAGGATAGTGGTGATAGGATAGTGGTGACAGGACAGTGGTGATAGGATAGTGGTGACAGGACAGTGGTGACAGGACAGTGGTGACAGGATAGTGGTGACAGGATAGTGGTGACATGATAGTGGTGACAGGACAGTGGTGAGGTAGATGGCAGGACAGTGGTGAGGTAGATGACAGGATAGTGGTGACAGGACAGTGGTGACAGGACAGTGGTGACAGGATAGTGGTGACAGGATAGTGGTGACAGGATAGTGGTGACAGGACAGTGGTGAGGTAGATGGCAGGACAGTGGTGAGGTAGATGACAGGATAGTGGTGACAGGACAGTGGTGACAGGACAGTGGTGACAGGATAGTGGTGACAGGATAGTGGTGACAGGATAGTGGTGACAGGATAGTGGTGACAGGACAGTGGTGACAGGATAGTGGTGACAGGATAGTGTTGACAGGATAGGGGTGACAGGATAGTGGTGACAGGACAGTGGTGACAGGACAGTGGTGAGGTAGATGGCAGGACAGTGGTGAGGTAGATGACAGGATAGTGGTGACAGGATAGTGGTGACAGGACAGTGGTGACAGGATAGTGGTGGCAGGATAGTGGTGACAGGACAGTGGTGACAGGATAGTGGTGACAGGATAGTGGTGACAGGATAGTGGTGACAGGATAGTGGTGACAGGATAGTGGTGACAGGACAATGGTGAGGTAGATGACAGGACAGTGCTGAGGTAGATTACAGGACAGTGCTGAGGTAGATTACAGGATAGTGGTGAGGTAGATGACAGGATAGTGGTGAGGTAGATGACAGGACAGTGCTGAGGTAGATTACAGGACAGTGCTGAGGTAGATTACAGGATAGTGGTGAGGTAGATGACAGGATAGTGGTGAGGTAGATGACAGGATAGTGGTGACAGGATAGTGGTGAGGTAGATGACAGGGCAGTGGTGGGGTAGATGACAGGATAGTGGTGACAGGATAGTGGTGGGGTAGATGACAGGACAGTGGTGAGGTAGATGACAGGATAGTGGTGGGGTAGATGACAGGACAGTGGTGAGGTATATGACAGGATAGTGGTGGGGTAGATGACAGGATAGTGGTGGCAGGATAGTGGTGACAGGACAGTGGTGACAGGACAGTGGTGACAGGATAGTGGTGACAGGATAGTGTTGACAGGATAGGGGTGACACGATAGTGGTGACAGGACAGTGGTGACAGGACAGTGGTGAGGTAGATGGCAGGACAGTGGTGAGGTAGATGACAGGATAGTGGTGATAGGATAGTGGTGACAGGACAGTGGTGACAGGATAGTGGTGGCAGGATAGTGGTGACAGGACAGTGGTGACAGGATAGTGGTGACAGGATAGTGGTGACAGGATAGTGGTGACAGGATAGTGGTGACAGGATAGTGGTGACAGGACAATGGTGAGGTAGATGACAGGACAGTGCTGAGGTAGATTACAGGACAGTGCTGAGGTAGATTACAGGATAGTGGTGAGGTAGATGACAGGATAGTGGTGAGGTAGATGACAGGACAGTGCTGAGGTAGATTACAGGACAGTGCTGAGGTAGATTACAGGATAGTGGTGAGGTAGATGACAGGATAGTGGTGAGGTAGATGACAGGATAGTGGTGACAGGATAGTGGTGAGGTAGATGACAGGGCAGTGGTGGGGTAGATGACAGGATAGTGGTGACAGGATAGTGGTGGGGTAGATGACAGGACAGTGGTGAGGTAGATGACAGGATAGTGGTGGGGTAGATGACAGGACAGTGGTGAGGTATATGACAGGATAGTGGTGGGGTAGATGACAGGATAGTGGTGAGGTAGATGACAGGATAGTGGTGGCAGGATAGTGGTGACAGGACAGTGGTGACAGGACAGTGGTGATAGGATAGTGGTGATAGGACAGTGGTGACAGGACAGTGGTGATAGGATAGTGGTGATAGGACAGTGGTGACAGGACAGTGGTGACAGGACAGTGGTGACAGGACAGTGGTGACAGGATAGTGGTGACAGGATAGTGGTGACATGATAGTGGTGACAGGACAGTGGTGAGGTAGATGGCAGGACAGTGGTGAGGTAGATGACAGGATAGTGGTGACAGGACAGTGGTGACAGGATAGTGGTGACAGGACAGTGGTGACAGGATAGTGGTGACAGGACAGTGGTGACAGGACAGTGGTGACAGGACAGTGATGACAGGATAGTGGTGACAGGATAGTGGTGACAGGATAGTGGTGACATGATAGTGTTGACAGGATAGGGGTGACACGATAGTGGTGACAGGACAGTGGTGAGGTAGATGGCAGGACAGTGGTGAGGTAGATGACAGGATAGTGGTGACAGGATAGTGGTGACAGGATAGTGGTGGCAGGATAGTGGTGACAGGACAGTGGTGACAGGATAGTGGTGACAGGATAGTGGTGACAGGACAGTGGTGGCAGGACAGTGGTTACAGGATAGGGGTGACAGGATAGTGGTGACAGGATAGTGGTGACAGGATAGTGATGGCAGGATAGTGGTGACAGGACAATGGTGAGGTAGATGACATGACAGTGCTGAGGTAGATTACAGGATAGTGGTGAGGTAGATGACAGGATAGTGGTGAGGTAGATGACAGGACAGTGCTGAGGTAGATTACAGGACAGTGCTGAGGTAGATTACAGGATAGTGGTGAGGTAGATGACAGGATAGTGGTGAGGTAGATGACAGGATAGTGGTGAGGTAGATGACAGGATAGTGGTGGGGTAGATGACAGGGAAGTGGTGAGGTAGATGACAGGATAGTGGTGAGGTAGATGACAGGATAGTGGTGAGGTAGATGACAGGATAGTGGTGACAGGATAGTGGTGAGGTAGATGACAGGACAGTGGTGAGGTAGATGACAGGGTAGTGGTGGGGTAGATGACAGGATAGTGGTGACAGGATAGTGGTGACAGGATAGTGGTGAGGTAGATGACAGGGCAGTGGTGAGGTAGATGACAGGGCAGTGGTGGGGTAGATGACAGGATAGTGGTGACAGGATAGTGGTGGGGTAGATGACAGGACAGTGGTGAGGTATATGACAGGATAGTGGTGGCGTAGATGACAGGATAGTGGTGACAGGACAGTGGTGAGGTAGATGACAGGATAGTGGTGAGGTAGATGACAGGACAGTGGTGGCAGGATAGTGGTGACAGGACAGTGGTGACAGGACAGTGGTGATAGGATAGTGGTGATAGGACAGTGGTGACAGGACAGTGGTGATAGGATAGTGGTGATAGGACAGTGGTGACAGGACAGTGGTGACAGGACAGTGGTGACAGGATAGTGGTGACAGGATAGTGGTGACATGATAGTGGTGACAGGACAGTGGTGAGGTAAATGGCAGGACAGTGGTGAGGTAGATGACAGGATAGTGGTGACAGGACAGTGGTGACAGGACAGTGGTGACAGGATAGTGGTGACAGGATAGGGGTGACACGATAGTGGTGACAGGACAGTGGTGACAGGACAGTGATGACAGGATAGTGGTGACAGGATAGTGTTGACAGGATAGGGGTGACACGATAGTGGTGACAGGACAGTGGTGACAGGACAGTGGTGAGGTAGATGGCAGGACAGTGGTGAGGTAGATGACAGGATAGTGGTGACAGGATAGTGGTGACAGGACAGTGGTGACAGGATAGTGGTGGCAGGATAGTGGTGACAGGACAGTGGTGACAGGATAGTGGTGACAGTATAGTGGTGACAGGATAGTGGTGACAGGACAGTGGTGACAGGATAGTGATGACAGGACAGTGGTGACAGGATAGTGGTGACAGGATAGTGGTGACAGGATAGTGGTGACAGGACAGTGGTGACAGGATAGTGGTGACAGGATAGTGTTGACAGGATAGGGGTGACACGATAGTGGTGACAGGACAGTGGTGAGGTAGATGGCAGGACAGTGGTGAGGTAGATGACAGGATAGTGGTGACAGGATAGTGGTGACAGGACAGTGGTGACAGGATAGTGGTGGCAGGATAGTGGTGACAGGACAGTGGTGACAGGATAGTGGTGACAGGATAGTGGTGACAGGATAGTGGTGACAGGATAGTGGTGACAGGATAGTGGTGACAGGACAATGGTGAGGTAGATGACAGGACAGTGCTGAGGTAGATTACAGGACAGTGCTGAGGTAGATTACAGGATAGTGGTGAGGTAGATGACAGGATAGTAGTGAGGTAGATGACAGGACAGTGCTGAGGTAGATTACAGGACAGTGCTGAGGTAGATTACAGGATAGTGGTGAGGTAGATGACAGGATAGTGGTGAGGTAGATGACAGGATAGTGGTGACAGGATAGTGGTGAGGTAGATGACAGGGCAGTGGTGGGGTAGATGACAGGATAGTGGTGACAGGATAGTGGTGGGGTAGATGACAGGACAGTGGTGAGGTAGATGACAGGATAGTGGTGGGGTAGATGACAGGACAGTGGTGAGGTATATGACAGGATAGTGGTGGGGTAGATGACAGGATAGTGGTGAGGTAGATGACAGGATAGTGGTGGCAGGATAGTGGTGACAGGACAGTGGTGACAGGACAGTGGTGATAGGATAGTGGTGATAGGACAGTGGTGACAGGACAGTGGTGATAGGATAGTGGTGATAGGACAGTGGTGACAGGACAGTGGTGACAGGACAGTGGTGACAGGATAGTGGTGACAGGATAGTGGTGACATGATAGTGGTGACAGGACAGTGGTGAGGTAGATGGCAGGACAGTGGTGAGGTAGATGACAGGATAGTGGTGACAGGACAGTGGTGACAGGATAGTGGTGACAGGACAGTGGTGACAGGATAGTGGTGACAGGACAGTGGTGACAGGACAGTGGTGACAGGACAGTGATGACAGGATAGTGGTGACAGGATAGTGGTGACAGGATAGTGGTGACATGATAGTGTTGACAGGATAGGGGTGACACGATAGTGGTGACAGGACAGTGGTGAGGTAGATGGCAGGACAGTGGTGAGGTAGATGACAGGATAGTGGTGACAGGATAGTGGTGACAGGACAGTGGTGACAGGATAGTGGTGGCAGGATAGTGGTGACAGGACAGTGGTGACAGGATAGTGGTGACAGGATAGTGGTGACAGGACAGTGGTGGCAGGACAGTGGTTACAGGATAGGGGTGACAGGATAGTGGTGACAGGATAGTGGTGACAGGATAGTGATGGCAGGACAATGGTGAGGTAGATGACATGACAGTGCTGAGGTAGATTACAGGACAGTGCTGAGGTAGATTACAGGATAGTGGTGAGGTAGATGACAGGATAGTGGTGAGGTAGATGACAGGATAGTGGTGAGGTAGATGACAGGACAGTGCTGAGGTAGATTACAGGACAGTGCTGAGGTAGATTACAGGATAGTGGTGAGGTAGATGACAGGATAGTGGTGAGGTAGATGACAGGATAGTGGTGAGGTAGATGACAGGATAGTGGTGGGGTAGATGACAGGGAAGTGGTGAGGTAGATGACAGGATAGTGGTGAGGTAGATGACAGGATAGTGGTGAGGTAGATGACAGGATAGTGGTGACAGGATAGTGGTGAGGTAGATGACAGGACAGTGGTGAGGTAGATGACAGGGCAGTGGTGGGGTAGATGACAGGATAGTGGTGACAGGATAGTGGTGACAGGATAGTGGTGAGGTAGATGACAGGGCAGTGGTGAGGTAGATGACAGGACAGTGGTGGGGTAGATGACAGGACAGTGGTGGGGTAGATGACAGGACAGTGGTGAGGTATATGACAGGATAGTGGTGGGGTAGATGACAGGATAGTGGTGACAGGACAGTGGTGAGGTAGATGACAGGATAGTGGTGAGGTAGATGACAGGACAGTGGTGGCAGGATAGTGGTGACAGGACAGTGGTGACAGGACAGTGGTGATAGGATAGTGGTGATAGGACAGTGGTGACAGGACAGTGGTGATAGGATAGTGGTGATAGGACAGTGGTGACAGGACAGTGGTGACAGGACAGTGGTGACAGGATAGTGGTGACAGGATAGTGGTGACATGATAGTGGTGACAGGATAGTGGTGAGGTAAATGGCAGGACAGTGGTGAGGTAGATGACAGGATAGTGGTGACAGGACAGTGGTGACAGGACAGTGGTGACAGGATAGTGGTGACAGGATAGGGGTGACACGATAGTGGTGACAGGACAGTGGTGAGGTAGATGGCAGGACAGTGGTGAGGTATATGACAGGATAGTGGTGGGGTAGATGACAGGATAGTGGTGACAGGACAGTGGTGAGGTAGATGACAGGATAGTGGTGAGGTAGATGACAGGATAGTGGTGAGGTAGATGACAGGATAGTGGTGGCAGGATAGTGGTGACAGGACAGTGGTGACAGGACAGTGGTGATAGGATAGTGGTGATAGGACAGTGGTGACAGGACAGTGGTGATAGGATAGTGGTGATAGGACAGTGGTGACAGGACAGTGGTGACAGGACAGTGGTGACAGGATAGTGGTGACAGGATAGTGGTGACATGATAGTGGTGACAGGATAGTGGTGAGGTAATGGCAGGACAGTGGTGAGGTAGATGACAGGATAGTGGTGACAGGACAGTGGTGACAGGACAGTGGTGACAGGATAGTGGTGACAGGATAGGGGTGACACGATAGTGGTGACAGGACAGTGGTGAGGTAGATGGCAGGACAGTGGTGAGGTAGATGACAGGATAGTGGTGACAGGACAGTGGTGACAGGACAGTGGTGACAGGATAGTGGTGGCAGGATAGTGGTGACAGGACAGTGGTGACAGGATAGTGGTGACAGGATAGTGGTGACAGGACAGTGGTGGCAGGACAGTGGTTACAGGATAGTGGTGACAGGATAGTGGTGACAGGATAGTGGTGACAGGATAGTGATGGCAGGATAGTGGTGACAGGACAATGGTGAGGTAGATGACATGACAGTGCTGAGGTAGATTACAGGACAGTGCTGAGGTAGATTACAGGATAGTGGTGAGGTAGATGACAGGATAGTGGTGAGGTAGATGACAGGACAGTGCTGAGGTAGATTACAGGACAGTGCTGAGGTAGATTACAGGATAGTGGTGAGGTAGATGACAGGATAGTGGTGAGGTAGATGACAGGATAGTGGTGAGGTAGATGACAGGATAGTGGTGGGGTAGATGACAGGGAAGTGGTGAGGTAGATGACAGGATAGTGGTGAGGTAGATGACAGGATAGTGGTGAGGTAGATGACAGGATAGTGGTGACAGGATAGTGGTGAGGTAGATGACAGGGCAGTGGTGGGGTAGATGACAGGATAGTGGTGAGGTAGATGACAGGATAGTGGTGGGGTAGATGACAGGACAGTGGTGAGGTAGATGACAGGATAGTGGTGGGGTAGATGACAGGACAGTGGTGAGGTAGATGACAGGATAGTGGTGAGGTAGATGACAGGATAGTGGTGAGGTAGATGACAGGATAGTGGTGGCAGGATAGTGGTGACAGGACAGTGGTGACAGGACAGTGGTGACAGGACAGTGATGACAGGATAGTGGTGACAGGACAATGGTGAGGTAGATGACAGGACAGTGGTGAGGTAGATGACAGGATAGTGGTGACAGGATAGTGGTGAGGTAGATGACAGGATAGTGGTGAGGTAGATGACAGGATAGTGGTGACAGGATAGTGTTGAGGTAGATGACAGGGCAGTGGTGGGGTAGATGACAGGATAGTGGTGACAGGATAGTGGTGGGGTAGATGACAGGACAGTGGTGAGGTAGATGACAGGATAGTGGTGGGGTAGATGACAGGACAGTGGTGAGGTAGATGACAGGATAGTGGTGGGGTAGATGACAGGACAGTGGTGAGGTAGATGACAGGATAGTGGTGAGGTAGATGACAGGATAGTGGTGAGGTAGATGACAGGATAGTGGTGGCAGGATAGTGGTGACAGGACAGTGGTGACAGGACAGTGGTGACAGGACAATGGTGAGGTAGATGACAGGACAGTGGTGAGGTAGATGACAGGGCAGTGGTGGGGTAGATGACAGGATATTGGTGACAGGATAGTGGTGAGGTAGATGACAGGGCAGTGGTGAGGTAGATGACAGGATAGTGGTGACAGGATAGTGGTGGGGTAGATGACAGGATAGTGGTGACAGGATAGTGGTGACATGATAGTGATGAGGTAGTGGTGAGGTAGATGACAGGATAGTGGTGAGGTAGATGACAGGATAGTGGTGAGGTAGATGACAGGATATTGGTGACAGGATAGTGGTGAGGTAGATGACAGGGCAGTGGTGGGGTAGATGACAGGATAGTGGTGACAGGATAGTGGTGGGGTAGATGACAGGACAGTGGTGAGGTAGATGACAGGATAGTGGTGGGGTAGATGACAGGACAGTGGTGAGGTATATGACAGGATAGTGGTGGGGTAGATGACAGGATAGTGGTGACAGGATAGTGGTGGGGTAGATGACAGGACAGTGGTGAGGTAGATGACAGGATAGTGGTGAGGTAGATGATAGGATAGTGGTGACAGGATAGTGGTGAGGTAGATGTCAGGACAGTGGTGAGGTAGATGTCAGGACAGTGGTGAGGTAGATGACAGGATAGTGGTGAGGTAGATGACAGGATAGTGGTGGCAGGACAGTGGTGACAGGACAGTGATGACAGGATAGTGGTGACAGGACAATGTTGAGGTAGATGACAGGACAGTGGTGAGGTAGATGACAGGATAGTGGTGACAGGATAGTGGTGACAGGATAGTGATGAGGTAGATGACAGGATAGTGTTGAGGTAGATGACAGGGCAGTGGTGGGGTAGATGACAGGATAGTGGTGACAGGATAGTGGTGGGGTAGATGACAGGATAGTGGTGACAGGATAGTGGTGAGGTAGATGACAGGATAGTGGTGACAGGATAGTGGTGAGGTAGATGATAGGATAGTGGTGACAGGATAGTGGTGAGGTAGATGACAGGATAGTGGTGAGGTAGATGACAGGATGGTGGTGAGGTAGATGGCAGGACAGTGGTGAGGTAGATGACAGGATAGTGGTGAGGTAGATGACAGGATAGTGGTGAGGTAGATGATAGGATAGTGGTGACAGGACAGTGGTGAGGTAGATGACAGGATAGTGGTGAGGTAGATGACAGGATAGTGGTGAGGTAGATGACAGGATAGTGGTGAGGTAGATGATAGGATAGTGGTGACAGGATAGTGGTGAGGTAGATGACAGGATAGTGGTGAGGTAGATGACAGGATAGTGGTGAGGTAGATGACAGGATAGTGGTGACAGGATAGTGGTGAGGTAGATGACAGGATAGAGGTGAGGTAGATGACAGGATAGTGGGGACAGGATAGTAGTGGGGTAGATGACAGGACAGTGGTGACAGGATAGTGGTGAGGTAGATGACAGGATAGTGGTGAGGTAGATGACAGGATGGTGGTGAGGTAGATGGCAGGACAGTGGTGAGGTAGATGACAGGATAGTGGTGAGGTAGATGACAGGATAGTGGTGAGGTAGATGATAGGATAGTGGTGACAGGACAGTGGTGAGGTAGATGACAGGATAGTGGTGAGGTAGATGACAGGATAGTGGTGAGGTAGATGATAAGATAGTGGTGAAAGGACAGTGGTGAGGTAGATGACAGGATAGTGGTGACAGGATAGTGGTGAGGTAGATGACAGGATAGTGGTGAGGTAGATGACAGGATAGTGGTGACAGGATAGTGGTTAGGTAGATGACAGGATAGAGGTGAGGTAGATGACAGGATAGTGGTGGGGTAGATGACAGGACAGTGGTGACAGGATAGCGGTGGGGTAGATGACAGGACAGTGGTGAGGTAGATGACAGGATAGTGGTGAGGTAGATGACAGGATAGTGGTGACAGGATAGTGGTGAGGTAGATGACAGGATAGTGGTGAGGTAGATGACAGGATAGTGGTGACAGGATAGTGGTGACAGGACAGTGGTGACAGGATAGTGGTGAGGTAGATGGCAGGACAGTGGTGAGGTAGATGACAGGATAGTGGTGAGGTAGATGACAGGATAGTGGTGACAGGATAGTGGTGAGGTAGATGACAGGATAGTGGTGAGGTAGATGACAGGATAGTGGTGAGGTAGATGACAGGATAGTGGTGGCAGGATAGTGGTGAGGTAGATGACAGGATAGTGGTGAGGTAGATGACAGGATAGTGGTGAGGTAGATGACAGGATAGTGGTGAGGTAGATGACAGGATAACGGTGAGGTAGATGACAGGATAATGGTGAGGTAGATGGCAGGATAGTGGTGAGGTAGATAACAGGATATTGGTGAGGTAGATGACAGGACAGTGATGAGGTAGATGACAGGATAGTGGTAAGGTAGATGACAGGATAGTGGTGACAGGATAGTGGTGAGGTAGATGACAGGATAGTGGTGAGGTAGATGTCAGGACAGTGGTGAGGTAGATGACAGGATAGTGGTGAGGTAGATGGCAGGACAGTGGTGAGGTAGATGACAGGATAGTGGTGACAGGATAGTGGTGAGGTAGATGACAGGATAGTGGTGACAGGATAGTGGTGAGGTAGATGACAGGATAGTGGTGAGGTAGATGACAGGATAGTGGTGAGGTAGATGTCAGGACAGTGGTGAGGTAGATGACAGGATAGTGGTGAGGTACATGTCAGGATAGTGGTGAGGTAGATGGCAGGACAGTGGTGAGGTAGATGACAGGATAGTGGTGAGGTAGATGACAGGATAGTGGTGAGGTAGATGTCAGGATAGTGGTGAGGTAGATGGCAGGACAGTGGTGAGGTAGATGACAGGACAGTGGTGAGGTAGATGACAGGATAGTGGTGAGGTAGATGACAGGATAGTGGTGACAGGATAGTGGTGAGGTAGATGACAGGATAGTGGTGACAGGATAGAGGTGAGGTAGATGACAGGATAGTGGGGACAGGATAGTGGTGGGGTAGATGACAGGACAGTGGTGACAGGATAGTGGTGGGGTAGATGACAGGACAGTGGTGAGGTAGATGACAGGATAGTGGTGAGGTAGATGACAGGATACTGGTGACAGGATAGTGGTGAGGTAGATGACAGGATAGTGGTGAGGTAGATGACAGGATAGTGGTGAGGTAGATGACAGGATAGTGGTGACAGGACAGTGGTGACAGGATAGTGGTGACAGGATAGTGGTGACAGGATAGTGGTGACAGGATAGTGGTGACAGGATAGTGGTGAGGTAGATGACAGGATAGTGGTGACAGGATAGTGGTGACAGGACAGTGGTGACAGGATAGTGGTGACAGGATAGTGGTGAGGTAGATGACAGGATAGTGGTGACAGGATAGTGGTGACAGGACAGTGGTGACAGGATAGTGGTGACAGGATAGTGGTGACAGGATAGTGGTGACAGGATAGTGGTGACAGGACAGTGGTGAGGTAGATGACAGGATAGTGGTGAGGTAGATGACAGGATAGTGGTGAGGTAGATGACAGGATAGTGGTGAGGTAGGTGATAGAGGGGGGGGGATATGGGGTCTGGAGTCAGAAGCTTTTACCACATGGCAACCTAGTCTTATAGAGCCCTATGGCCTCTTGTCCAAAGTAGTGCACTATATAGGGAATTGGGTACCATTTAAAGTAGTGAACTATATAGGGAATAGGGTACCATTTAAAGTAGTGAACTATATATAGGGGATATGGTACCTTTTGAAGTAGTGAACTATATATGGAATAGGGTACCATTTAAAGTAGTGCACTATATAGGGAATAGGGTGCCATTTAAAGTAGTGCACTATATAGGGAATAGGGTACCATTTGAGACTCCGACCACTATGTGTTGTTTTAAATGTCCAGCTGCCTAGTGGGGACTACTGGGAGGAATGGAGTCCCTATGGAGAATGTAGCAGGAGCTGTGGCAGTGGGGTTACCATGAGAACCAGGAGATGTGTTACCCAGAGGTAAGAGATTGGTTCTTTCTTTCTTTCTTTCTTTCTTTCTTTCTTTCTTTCTTTCTTTCTTTCTTTCTTTCTTTCTTTCTTTCTTTCTTTCTTTCTTTCTTTCTTTGTTGGACGTGACTCTACTCTTTCACTATAGTCTTTCCAACAGAGCTTAGCTGTGTTTTACAAGGACCATAATGTTTAGCTTGACAGAAAGTCACATAGTGAGATTGCCAATGTTATATAGAACACCCTGGAGTTATGGATGTGGTTATGATGATATCAGGTTATATAGAACACCCAGGAGTTATGGATGTGGTTATGATGATATCAGGTTATATACAACACCCAGGAGTTATGGATGTGGTTATGATGATATCAGGTTATATAGAACACCCAGGAGTTAGGGATGTGGTTATGAAGATATCAGGTTATATAGAACACCCAGGAGTTATGGATGTGGTTATGATGATATCAGGTTATACAGAACACCCAGGAGTTATGATGATATCAGGTTATATACAACACCCAGGAGTTATGGATGTGGTTATGATGATATCAGGTTATATAGAACGCCCTGGAGTTATGGATGTGGTTATGATGATATCAGGTTATATAGAACACCCAGGAGTTATGGATGTGGTTATGATGATATCAGGTTATACAGAACACCCAGGAGTTATGATGATATCAGGTTATATACAACACCCAGGAGTTATTGATGTGGTTATGATGATATCAGGTTATATAGAACGCCCTGGAGTTATGGATGTGGTTATGATGATATCAGGTTATATAGAACACCCAGGAGTTATGGATGTGGTTATGATGATATCAGGTTACACAGAACACCCAGGAGTTATGGATGTGGTTATGATGATATCAGGTTATATACAACACCCAGGAGTTATGGATGTGGTTATGATGATATCAGGTTATATAGAACACCCAGGTGATATGGATGTGGTTATGATGATATCAGGTTATATAGAACACCCAGGAGTCATGGATGTGGTTATGATGATATCAGGTTATGTACAACACCCAGGAGTTATGGATGTGGTTATGATGATATCAGGTTATATAGAACACCCAGGAGTTAGGATGTGGTTATGATGATATCAGGTTATACAGAACACCCAGGAGTTATGATGATATCAGGTTATATACAACACCCAGGAGTTATGGTATGTGGTTATGATGATATCAGGTTATATAGAACGCCCTGGAGTTATGGATGTGGTTATGATGATATCAGGTTATATAGAACACCCAGGAGTTATGGATGTGGTTATGATGATATCAGGTTATATAGAACACCCAGGTGATATGGATGTGGTTATGATGATATCAGGTTATATAGAACACCCAGGAGTCATGGATGTGGTTATGATAATATCAGGTTATAAAGAACACCCTGGAGTTATGCATGTGGTTATGATGATATCAGGTTATGTACAACACCCAGGAGTTATGGATGTGGTTATGATGATATCAGGTTACATAGAACACCCAGGAGTTATGGATGTGGTTATGATGATATCAGGTTATATAGAACACCCAGGAGTTAGGGATGTGGTTATGATGATATCAGGTTATATAGAACACCCAGGAGTTATGGATGTGGTTATGATGATATCAGGTTATACAGAACACCCAGGAGTTATGATGATATCAGGTTATATACAACACCCAGGAGTTATGGATGGGTTATGATGATATCAGGTTATATAGAACAGCCCTGGAGTTATGGATGTGGTTATGATGATATCAGGTTATATAGAACACCCAGGAGTTATGCATGTGGTTATGATGATATCAGGTTATACAGAACACCCAGGAGTTATGGATGTGGTTATGATGATATCAGGTTATATACAACACCCAGGAGTTATGGATGTGGTTATGATGATATCAGGTTATATAGAACACCCAGGTGATATGGATGTGGTTATGATGATATCAGGTTATATAGAACACCCAGGAGTCATGGATGTGGTTATGATGATATCAGGTTATGTACAACACCCAGGAGTTATGGATGTGGTTATGATGATATCAGGTTATATAGAACACCCAGGAGTTAGGGATGTGGTTATGATGATATCAGGTTATACAGAACACCCAGGAGTTATGATGATATCAGGTTATATACAACACCCAGGAGTTATGGTATGTGGTTATGATGATATCAGGTTATATAGAACGCCCTGGAGTTATGGATGTGGTTATGATGATATCAGGTTATATAGAACACCCAGGAGTTATGGATGTGGTTATGATGATATCAGGTTATATAGAACACCCAGGTGATATGGATGTGGTTATGATGATATCAGGTTATATAGAACACCCAGGAGTCATGGATGTGGTTATGATAATATCAGGTTATAAAGAACACCCTGGAGTTATGCATGTGGTTATGATGATATCAGGTTATGTACAACACCCAGGAGTTATGGATGTGGTTATGATGATATCAGGTTACATAGAACACCCAGGAGTTATGGATGTGGTTATGATGATATCAGGTTATATAGAACACCCAGGAGTTAGGGATGTGGTTATGATGATATCAGGTTATATAGAACACCCAGGAGTTATGGATGTGGTTATGATGATATCAGGTTATACAGAACACCCAGGAGTTATGATGATATCAGGTTATATACAACACCCAGGAGTTATGGATGTGGTTATGATGATATCAGGTTATATAGAACGCCCTGGAGTTATGGATGTGGTTATGATGATATCAGGTTATATAGAACACCCAGGAGTTATGCATGTGGTTATGATGATATCAGGTTATACAGAACACCCAGGAGTTATGGATGTGGTTATGATGATATCAGGTTATATACAACACCCAGGAGTTATGGATGTGGTTATGATGATATCAGGTTATATAGAACACCCAGGTGATATGGATGTGGTTATGATGATATCAGGTTATATACAACACTCAGGAGTTATGGATGTGGTTATGATGATATCAGGTTATACAGAACACCCAGGAGTTATGATGATATCAGGTTATATACAACACCCAGGAGTTATTGATGTGGTTATGATGATATCAGGTTATATAGAACACCCAGGAGTTATGGATGTGGTTATGATGATATCAGGTTATATACAACACTCAGGAGTTATGGATGTGGTTATGATGATATCAGGTTATACAGAACACCCAGGAGTTATGATGATATCAGGTTATATACAACACCCAGGAGTTATTGATGTGGTTATGATGATATCAGGTTATATAGAACGCCCTGGAGTTATGGATGTGGTTATGATGATATCAGGTTATATAGAACACCCAGGAGTTATGGATGTGGTTATGATGATATCAGGTTATACAGAACACCCAGGAGTTATGGATGTGGTTATGATGATATCAGGTTATATACAACACCCAGGAGTTATGGATGTGGTTATGATGATATCAGGTTATATAGAACACCCAGGTGATATGGATGTGGTTATGATGATATCAGGTTATATAGAACACCCAGGAGTCATGGATGTGGTTATGATGATATCAGGTTATGTACAACACCCAGGAGTTATGGATGTGGTTATGATGATATCAGGTTATATAGAACACCCAGGAGTTAGGGATGTGGTTATGATGATATCAGGTTATATAGAACACCCAGGTGATATGGATGTGGTTATGATGATATCAGGTTATATAGAACACCCAGGAGTCATGGATGTGGTTATGATGATATCAGGTTATGTACAACACCCAGGAGTTATGGATGTGGTTATGATGATATCAGGTTATATAGAACACCCAGGAGTTATGGATGTGGTTATGATGATATCAGGTTATATAGAACACCCAGGAGTTAGGTATGTGGTTATGATGATATCAGGTTATATAGAACACCCAGGAGTTATGGATGTGGTTATGATGATATCAGGTTATATAGAACACCCAGGTATTATGGATGTGGTTATGATGATATCAGGTTATTTAGAACACCCAGGAGTTATGGATGTGGTTGTGATGATATCAGTTTATGTACAACACCCAGGAGTTATGGATGTGGTTATGATGATATCAGGTTATATAGAACACCCAGGAGTTATGGATGTGGTTATGATGATATCAAGTTATATAGAACACACAGCTGTTATGGATGTGGTTATGATGATATCAGGTTATATAGAACACCCAGGAGTTATGGATGTGGTTTTGATGATATCGGGTTATATAGAACACCGAGGTGTTATGGATGTGGTTATGATGATATCAGGTTATAAAGAACACCCAGGAGTTATGGATGTGGTTATGATGATATCAGGTTATATAGAACACCCAGGAGTTATGGATGTGGTTATGATGATATCAGGTTATATAGAACACCCAGGAGTTATGGATGTGGTTATGATGATATCAGGTTATATAGAACACCCAGGAGTTATGGATGTGGTTATGATGATATCAGGTTATATAGAACACCCAGGAGTTATGGATGTGGTAATGATGATATCAGGTTATATACAACACCCAGGAGTTATGGATGTGGTTTTGATGATATCGGGTTATATAGAACACCGAGGTGTTATGGATGTGGTTATGATGATATCAGGTTATATAGAACACCCAGGAGTTATGGATGTGGTTATGATGATATCAGGTTATATAGAACACCCAGGAGTTATGGATGTGGTTATGATGATATCAGGTTATATAGAACACCCAGGAGTTATGGATGTGGTTATGATGATATCAGGTTATATAGAACACCCAGGAGTTATGGATGTGGTTATGATGATATCAGGTTATATAGAACACCCAGGAGTTATGGATGTGGTTATGATGATATCAGGTTATATAGAACACCCAGGAGTTATGGATGTGGTTATGATGATATCAGGTTATATAGAACACCCAGGAGTTATGGATGTGGTTATGATGATATCAGGTTATAAAGAACACCCAGGAGTTATGGATGTGGTTATGATTGTACTGTGTCCAGGCAAGATTGTAGGGAGTGGCACTTTAACTTTGAATAGGATCTCTATCTTTTAAGTTGGGTGTTGTCTTGTGTTCTCATGTGGTTGTGGCTTGTTGTGATGGAGTATTGACGATGACTATGATGGTCTATAACCCATATGATTATGTGAGTAAGCTGGATAGAGAGAGAGGAGGGATAGAGAGAGGAGGGATAGAGAGGAAGGATAGAGAGAGGAGGGATAGAGAGAGGAGAGAGGAGGGATAGAGAGAGGAGGGATAGAGAGAGGAGGGATAGAGAGAGGAGGGATAGAGAGAGGAGGGATAGAGAGAGGAGGGATAGAGAGAGGAGGGATAGAGAGGAAGGATAGAGAGAGGAGGGATAGAGAGAGGAGGGATAGAGAGAGGAGGGATAGAGAGGAAGGATAGAGAGAGGAGGGATAGCTCCCGCTCAGCCCAGTCAAAACTGTTCGCTGCCCTGGCCCCCCAATGGTGGAACAAACTCCCTCACGACGCCAGGACAGCGGAGTCAATCACCACCTTCCGGAGACACCTGAAACCCCACCTCTTTAAGGAATACCTAGGATAGGTTAAGTAATCCCTCTCACCCCACCCCCCCTAAGTTTTAGATGCACTATTGTTAAGTGACTGTCCCACTGGATGTCATAAGGTGAATGCACCAATTTGTAAGTCGCTCTGGATAAGAGCGTCTGCTAAATGACTTAAATGTAAATGTAATGTAAATGGATAGAGAGAGGAGGGATAGAGAGAGGAGGGATAGAGAGGAGGGATAGAGAGGAGGGATAGAGAGAGGAGGGATAGAGAGAGGAGGGATAGAGAGGAAGGATAGAGAGAGGAGGGATAGAGAGAGGAGGGATAGAGAGAGGAGGGATAGAGAGAGGAGGGATAGAGAGAGGAGGGATAGAGAGGAAGGATAGAGAGAGGAGGGATAGAGAGAGGAGGGATAGAGAGAGGAGGGATAGAGAGAAGGGATAGAGAGAGGAGGGATAGAGAGAAGGGATAGAGAGAGGAGGGATAGAGAGAGGAGGGATAGAGAGAGGAGGGATATAGAGAGGAGGGATAGAGAGAGGAGGGATAGAGAGAAGGGATAGAGAGAGGAGGGATAGAGAGAAGGGATAGAGAGAGGAGGGATAGAGAGAGGAGGGATAGAGAGAAGGGATAGAGAGAGGAGGGATAGAGAGAAGGGATTAGAGAGAGGAGGGATAGAGAGAGGAGGGATAGAGAGAGGAGGGATAGAGAGAGGAGGGATAGAGAGAGGAGGGATAGAGAGAGGAGGGATAGAGAGGAGGGATAGAGAGAGGAGGGATAGAGAGAGGAGGGATAGAGAGAGGAGGGATAGAGAGAGGAGGGATAGAGAGAGGAGGGATAGAGAGAAGGGATAGAGAGAGGAGGGATAGAGAGAGGAGGGATAGAGAGAGGAGGGATAGAGAGAGGAGGGAGAGAGAGAGGAGGGATAGAGAGGAGGGATAGAGAGAGGAGGGATAGAGAGGAGGGATAGAGAGAGGAGGGATAGAGAGAGGAGGGATAGAGAGAGGAGGGATAGAGAGGAGGGATAGAGAGAGGAGGGATAGAGAGGAGGGATAGAGAGAGGAGGGATAGAGAGGAGGGATAGAGAGGAGGGATAGAGAGAGGATAGAGAGGAGGATGGGAGAGAGGGATAGAGAGAGGAGGGATAGAGAGGAGGGATAGAGAGAGGAGGGATAGAGAGGAGGGATAGAGAGAGGAGGGATAGAGAGAGGAGGGATAGAGAGGAGGGATAGAGAGAGGAGGGATAGAGAGAGGAGGGATAGAGAGAGGAGGGATAGAGAGGAGGGATAGAGACAGAGGTCATATCCAGCCTGTCCTGCCAGCTTGGTACATCGTATCTATCTCAGAGTTGTATCCATAAATCATAGAACTGGAATCCAGCGTGCATGTTCCTTCTTGTACCTCGTTGTAATGTGATCTCAGTGTACCGTATGAAGAGAGGGGAAACTGAAGTACAGTATGTGCTCCCCCCCCCCCAAAAAAAAACAATTGGATGAGGAGCTGCATCATCAAGGGGTCATTGGGGTCATTGAGGTCACAACAACACAAACCCTTCCCGAGGTGCTTGGTTGTAAATGAAGGACTTTATCCGTAATCCCTCTTTCAGCTGTGATCTGTGCTGCCCAAAAGACAGAGATAAACTTACTGTTCATGATGGGATTGCAAGCCGTCGTTAGTCAGCAGCTCTCTGCCTGATTGAGGGTGAGTCCCAAATGGAACCCTATTCAGGGCTTGGCCTGCGGGTTCTGGGCTGAGGGCTGGGACTGCGGGTTCTGGTCTGAGGGCTGGGCCTGCGGGTTCTGGGCTGAGGGCTCGGTCTGCGGGTTCTGGGCTGACGGCTGAGGGCTGGACCTGCGGGTTCTGGGCTGAGGGCTGGGCCTGCGGGTTCTGGGTCTGAGGGCTGGGCCTGCGGGTTCTGGGCTGAGGGCTGGGCCTGCGGGTTCTGGGCTGAGGGCTGGGCCTGCGGGTTCTGGGCTGAGGGCTGGGCCTGCGGGTTCTGGGCTGAGACAAACAGAGACAGCTACCTAGACGTGCTGAAGCTCACTGATGTCGTGGTTCATTTCACATGTAGGTTCTTGTATTTTGAATTATTTATTTTGGAACAGCAAAATGATTGTCTGTCGACAAAGACATAGAAATATCACAACACAGATACTACATGACCAAAAGTATGTGGACACCTGCTCGTCCAACATCTCATTCCAAATTCACGGGCATTAATATGGAGTTGGTTCCCCCCTTTGCTGCTATAACAGCCTCCACTCTTCTGGGAAGGCTTTCCACTAGATGTTGGAACATTGCTGCTATAACAGCCTCTACTCTTCTTGGAAGGCTTTCCACTAGATGTTGGAACATTGCTGCTATAACAGCCTCCACTCTTCTGGGAAGGCTTTCCACTAGATGTTGGAACATTGCTGCTATAACAGCCTCCACTCTTCTGGGAAGGCTTTCCACTAGATGTTGGAACATTGCTGCTATAACAGCCTCCACTCTTCTGGGAAGGCTTTCCACTAGATGTTGGAACATTGCTGCGGGGACTTGCTTCCATTCAGCAACAAGAGCATTAGTGAGGTCGGGCTCTGATGTTGGGAGATTAGTCCTGGCTCGCAGTCGGCGTTCCAATTCATCCCAAAGGTGTTCGATGGTGTTGAGTCAGGGCTCTGTGCAGGCCAGTCAAGTTCTTCCACACCGATCTCAACAAAACATTTCTGTATGGACCTTGCTTTGTGCACGGGGGCACTGTGATGCTGAAACAGGAAAGGACCTTCCCCAAACTGTTGCCACTAAGTTGAAAGCACAGAATCATCTAGAATGTTGTTGTATGCTCTAGCGTAAAACATTTCCCTTCACTAGAACTAAGGGGCCCAAACCATGAAAAACAGCCCCAGACCATTATTCCTCATCCACCAAACTTTACAGTTGGTACTATGCATTGGGGCAGGTAGTGTTCTGGCATCCGCCAAACCCAGATTCATCCTTCGGACTGCCAGATGGTGAAGCGTGATTCATCACTCCAGAGAACACAATTCCACTTCTTCATGGAAACCCATTTCACGAAACTCTCAACGAACAGTTATTGTGCTGAAGTTGCTCCCAGAGGCAGTTTAGAACTCGATAATGAGGGTTGCAACCGAGGTCACACAGTTTTTACGCGCTACGTGCTTCAGACCTCGGTGGTTCCGTTCTGTGAGCTTGTGTGGCCTACCACTCTGCGGCTGAGCCGTTGTTGCTCCTAGATGTTCCCACTTCACAATAACACCACTTATAGTTGACCGGGGCAGCTCTAGCAGGGCTAGAAATTTGACATACTGACGTGTGACGATCCTATGACGGTGCCACGTTGAAAGTCACTGAGCTCTTCAGTAAGGCCATTCTACTGCCAATGTTTGTCCATGGAGATTGCATGGCTGTTTGTCAGCAACGGGTGTGACTGAATTATACTCCAGAGAAAGCGTTTCCACTGTTCCAGAGTCCAATGGGGTGAGCTTTACGCCGACGCTTGGCTCATTGTGCTGTTTGGCCATGGAAACCCAGTTCTTGTGTTGACGTTGCGTGGCAGTGTGCTCGATTTTATACGGCTGTCAGCAGAGAGTGTGTCTGAAATAGCTGAATCCATTCATTTGAAGTGTTGTGTTTCTGTATGTAGTGTATTTGATTCAGCACTTGCAAAAGAAAGAAAGAAAGAAAGAAAGAGAGAGAGAGAGAGAGAGAGAGAGAGAAATAGACAGAGAGAGAGAGAGAAACAGAGAGAAACAGAGAGAGAGAGAAACAGAGAGAAACACAGAGAGAAACAGAGAGAAACAGAGAGAGAGAGACAGAGAGAAACAGAGGAACAGAGAGAGAGAGACAGAGAGAAACAGAGAGAAACAGAGAGAGAGAGACAGAGAGAAACAGAGAGAAACAGAGAGAGAGAAACAGAGAGAAACAGAGAGAAACAGAGAGAGAGAGACAGAGAGAAACAGAGAGAGAGAAACAGAGAGAAACAGAGAGAAACAGAGAGAGAGAGACAGAGAGAAACAGAGAGAAACAGAGAGAGAGAAACAGAGAGAGAGAAACAGAGAGACACAGAGAGAAACAGAGAGAGAGAAACAGAGAGAGAAACAGAGAGAGAGAGAAACAGAGAAACAGAGAGAGCTCTATTGTGCCTTTATGTCCATCCACGCCCTGTCGCCATGGCGATGGTTAAACAGTTTAAAACCTTTATCATTCATGTTGCCACTGCTCCACCTACACAGTCAGACAGCCTGCCCTCGGGGTGAACCATGCATGAGAGGCAAGTAGCGGGAACCTCTGGGACGCCAGCCCAACCTCGTCGTTACCCGGCTCCTGTCTGGTGTCTCATCAGGAACATTAGGCCACACCCATTACTTTCCATTATTAGAGGTCATCACTCTGTTGACTTGAACTGTTTGTCCTACGTCCCTAATGACACTATTTTCCTCATGTAGTGCACTTCTTATGAACAGGGCCCTTAGGACTCTGGTCAACAGTAGGGCACTATACTGTAGAGGACTCTGGTCAACAGTAGGGCACTATACTGTAGAGGACTCTGGCCAACAGTAGGGCACTATACTGTAGAGGACTCTGGTCAACAGTAGGGCACTATACTGTAGAGGACTCTGGTGAACAGTAGGGCACTATACTGTAGAGGACTCTGGTCAACAGTAGGGCACTATACTGTATAGGACTCTGGTCAACAGTAGGGCACTATACTGTATAGGACTCTGGTCAACAGTAGGGCACTATACTGTATAGAGGACTCTGGTCAACAGTAGGGCACTATACTATAGAGGACTCTGGTCAACAGTAGGGCACTATACTGTATAGGACTGGTCAACAGTAGGGCACTATACTGTATAGGACTCTGGTCAACAGTAGGGCACTATACTGTAGAGGACTCTGGTCAACAGTAGGGCACTATACTGTATAGGACTGGTCAACAGTAGGGCACTATACTGTAGAGGACTCTGGTCAACAGTAGGGCACTATACTATATAGGACTCTGGTCAACAGTAGGGCACTATACTGTATAGGACTGGTCAACAGTAGGGCACTATACTATATAGGACTCTGGTCAACAGTAGGGCACTATACTGTATAGGACTCTGGTCAACAGTAGGGCACTATACTGTAGAGGACTCTGGTCAACAGTAGGGCACTATACTATATAGGACTCTGGTCAACAGTAGGGCACTATACTGTATAGGACTGGTCAACAGTAGGGCACTATACTATATAGGACTCTGGTCAACAGTAGGGCACTATACTGTATAGGACTCTGGTCAACAGTAGGGCACTATACTGTAGAGGACTGGTCAACAGTAGGGCACTATACTATATAGGACTCTGGTCAACAGTAGGGCACTATACTGTATAGGACTCTGGTCAACAGTAGGGCACTATACTGTAGAGGACTGGTCAACAGTAGGGCACTATACTGTAGAGGACACTGGTCAACAGTAGGGCACTATACTGTATAGGACTCTGGTCAACAGTAGGGCACTATACTGTATAGGACTGGTCAACAGTAGGGCACTATACTGTATAGGACTCTGGTCAACAGTAGGGCACTATACTGTAGAGGACTCTGGTCAACAGTAGGGCACTATACTGTAGAGGACTCTGGTCAACAGTAGGGCACTATATAGGACTCTGGTCAACAGTAGGGCACTATACTGTATAGGACTGGTCAACAGTAGGGCACTATACTGTAGAGGACTCTGGTCAACAGTAGGGCACTATACTGTAGAGGACTCTGGTCAACAGTAGGGCACTATACTGTAGAGGACTGGTCAACAGTAGGGCACTATACTGTATAGGACTGGTCAACAGTAGGGCACTATACTGTAGAGGACTCTGGTCAACAGTAGGGCTCTATACTGTATAGGACTGGTCAACAGTAGGGCACTATACTGTAGAGGACTCTGGTCAACAGTAGGGCACTATACTGTATAGGACTCTGGTCAACAGTAGGGCACTATACTGTAGAGGACTCTGGTCAACAGTAGGGCACTATACTGTAGAGGACTGGTCAACAGTAGGGCACTATACTGTAGAGGACTGGTCAACAGTAGGGCACTATACTGTATAGGACTGGTCAACAGTAGGGCACTATACTGTAGAGGACTCTGGTCAACAGTAGGGCACTATACTGTAGAGGACTGGTCAACAGTAGGGCACTATACTGTATAGGACTCTGGTCAACAGTAGGGCACTATACTGTAGAGGACTGGTCAACAGTAGGGCACTATACTGTATAGGCCTCTGGTCAACAGTAGGGCACTATACTGTAGAGGACTGGTCAACAGTAGGGCACTATACTGTAGAGGACTCTGGTCAACAGTAGGGCACTATACTGTATAGGACTGGTCAACAGTAGGGCACTATACTGTAGAGGACTGGTCAACAGTAGGGCACTATACTGTATAGGACTGGTCAACAGTAGGGCACTATATAGGAGTCTGGTCAACAGTAGGGCACTATACTGTAGAGGGCTCTGGTCAACAGTAGGGCACTATACTGTAGAGGACTCTGGTCAACAGTAGGGCACTATACTGTATACGACTCTGGTCAACAGTAGGGCACTATACTGTAGAGGACTCTGGTCAACAGTAGGGCACTATACTGTAGAGGACTCTGGTCAACAGTAGGGCACTATACTGTATAGGACTGGTCAACAGTAGGGCACTATACTGTAGAGGACTCTGGTCAACAGTAGGGCACTATACTGTATAGGACTGGTCAACAGTAGGGCACTATACTGTATAGGACTCTGGTCAACAGTAGGGCACTATACTGTAGAGGACTGGTCAACAGTAGGGCACTATACTGTATAGGACTGGTCAACAGTAGGGCACTATACTGTATAGGACTGGTCAACAGTAGGGCACTATACTGTATAGGACTGGTCAACAGTAGGGCACTATACTGTAGAGGACTCTGGTCAACAGTAGGGCACTATACTGTATAGGACTGGTCAACAGTAGGGCACTATACTGTATAGGACTGGTCAACAGTAGGGCACTATACTGTAGAGGACTCTGGTCAACAGTAGGGCACTATACTGTAGAGGACTCTGGTCAACATTAGGGCACTATACTGTATAGGACTCTGGTCAACAGTAGGGCACTATACTGTAGAGGACTGGTCAACAGTAGGGCACTATACTGTATAGGACTCTGGTCAACAGTAGGGCACTATACTGTAGAGGACTCTGGTCAACATTAGGGCACTATACTGTAGAGGACTGGTCAACCTTAGGGCACTATACTGTAGAGGACTCTGGTCAACAGTAGGGCACTATACTGTATAGGACTGGTCAACCTTAGGGCACTATACTGTAGAGGACTGGTCAACAGTAGGGCACTATACTGTATAGGACTGGTCAACAGTAGGGCACTATACTGTATAGGACTGGTCAACAGTAGGGCACTATACTGTAGAGGACTCTGGTCAACAGTAGGGCACTATACTGTAGAGGACTCTGGTCAACATTAGGGCACTATACTGTATAGGACTCTGGTCAACAGTAGGGCACTATACTGTATAGGACTGGTCAACAGTAGGGCACTATACTGTATAGGACTCTGGTCAACAGTAGGGCACTATACTGTAGAGGACTCTGGTCAACAGTAGGGCACTATACTGTAGAGGACTCTGGTCAACAGTAGGGCACTATACTGTAGAGGATTGGTCAACAGTAGGGCACTATACTGTATAGGACTCTGGTCAACAGTAGGGCACTATACTGTATAGAGGTCTCTGGTCAACAGTAGGGCACTATACTATAGAGGACTCTGGTCAACAGTAGGGCACTATACTGTATAGGACTGGTCAACAGTAGGGCACTATACTGTATAGGACTCTGGTCAACAGTAGGGCACTATACTGTAGAGGACTCTGGTCAACAGTAGGGCACTATACTGTATAGGACTGGTCAACAGTAGGGCACTATACTGTAGAGGACTCTGGTCAACAGTAGGGCACTATACTATATAGGACTCTGGTCAACAGTAGGGCACTATACTGTATAGGACTCTGGTCAACAGTAGGGCACTATACTGTAGAGGACTGGTCAACAGTAGGGCACTATACTATATAGGACTCTGGTCAACAGTAGGGCACTATACTGTATAGGACTCTGGTCAACAGTAGGGCACTATACTGTAGAGGACTGGTCAACAGTAGGGCACTATACTGTAGAGGACACTGGTCAACAGTAGGGCACTATACTGTATAGGACTCTGGTCAACAGTAGGGCACTATACTGTATAGGACTGGTCAACAGTAGGGCACTATACTGTATAGGACTCTGGTCAACAGTAGGGCACTATACTGTAGAGGACTCTGGTCAACAGTAGGGCACTATACTGTAGAGGACTCTGGTCAACAGTAGGGCACTATATAGGACTCTGGTCAACAGTAGGGCACTATACTGTATAGGACTGGTCAACAGTAGGGCACTATACTGTAGAGGACTCTGGTCAACAGTAGGGCACTATACTGTAGAGGACTCTGGTCAACAGTAGGGCACTATACTGTAGAGGACTGGTCAACAGTAGGGCACTATACTGTATAGGACTGGTCAACAGTAGGGCACTATACTGTAGAGGACTCTGGTCAACAGTAGGGCTCTATACTGTATAGGACTGGTCAACAGTAGGGCACTATACTGTAGAGGACTCTGGTCAACAGTAGGGCACTATACTGTATAGGACTCTGGTCAACAGTAGGGCACTATACTGTAGAGGACTGGTCAACAGTAGGGCACTATACTGTATAGGACTCTGGTCAACAGTAGGGCACTATACTGTAGAGGACTCTGGTCAACAGTAGGGCACTATACTGTATAGGACTGGTCAACAGTAGGGCACTATACTGTAGAGGACTGGTCAACAGTAGGGCACTATACTGTAGAGGACTGGTCAACAGTAGGGCACTATACTGTATAGGACTGGTCAACAGTAGGGCACTATACTGTAGAGGACTCTGGTCAACAGTAGGGCACTATACTGTAGAGGACTGGTCAACAGTAGGGCACTATACTGTATAGGACTCTGGTCAACAGTAGGGCACTATACTGTAGAGGACTGGTCAACAGTAGGGCACTATACTGTATAGGCCTCTGGTCAACAGTAGGGCACTATACTGTAGAGGACTGGTCAACAGTAGGGCACTATACTGTAGAGGACTCTGGTCAACAGTAGGGCACTATACTGTATAGGACTGGTCAACAGTAGGGCACTATACTGTAGAGGACTGGTCAACAGTAGGGCACTATACTGTAGAGGACTGGTCAACAGTAGGGCACTATACTGTATAGGACTGGTCAACAGTAGGGCACTATACTGTAGAGGACTCTGGTCAACAGTAGGGCACTATACTGTATAGGACTGGTCAACAGTAGGGCACTATACTGTAGAGGACTCTGGTCAACAGTAGGGCACTATACTGTAGAGGACTCTGGTCAACATTAGGGCACTATACTGTATAGGACTCTGGTCAACAGTAGGGCACTATACTGTATAGGACTGGTCAACAGTAGGGCACTATACTGTATAGGACTCTGGTCAACAGTAGGGCACTATACTGTAGAGGACTCTGGTCAACAGTAGGGCACTATACTGTAGAGGACTCTGGTCAACAGTAGGGCACTATACTGTAGAGGATTGGTCAACAGTAGGGCACTATACTGTATAGGACTCTGGTCAACAGTAGGGCACTATACTGTATAGAGGTCTCTGGTCAACAGTAGGGCACTATACTATAGAGGACTCTGGTCAACAGTAGGGCACTATACTGTATAGGACTGGTCAACAGTAGGGCACTATACTGTATAGGACTCTGGTCAACAGTAGGGCACTATACTGTAGAGGACTCTGGTCAACAGTAGGGCACTATACTGTATAGGACTGGTCAACAGTAGGGCACTATACTGTAGAGGACTCTGGTCAACAGTAGGGCACTATACTATATAGGACTCTGGTCAACAGTAGGGCACTATACTGTATAGGACTGGTCAACAGTAGGGCACTATACTATATAGGACTCTGGTCAACAGTAGGGCACTATACTGTATAGGACTCTGGTCAACAGTAGGGCACTATACTGTAGAGGACACTGGTCAACAGTAGGGCACTATACTGTATAGGACTCTGGTCAACAGTAGGGCACTATACTGTATAGGACTGGTCAACAGTAGGGCACTATACTGTATAGGACTCTGGTCAACAGTAGGGCACTATACTGTAGAGGACTCTGGTCAACAGTAGGGCACTATACTGTAGAGGACTCTGGTCAACAGTAGGGCACTATATAGGACTCTGGTCAACAGTAGGGCACTATACTGTATAGGACTGGTCAACAGTAGGGCACTATACTGTAGAGGACTCTGGTCAACAGTAGGGCACTATACTGTAGAGGACTCTGGTCAACAGTAGGGCACTATACTGTAGAGGACTGGTCAACAGTAGGGCACTATACTGTATAGGACTGGTCAACAGTAGGGCACTATACTGTAGAGGACTCTGGTCAACAGTAGGGCTCTATACTGTATAGGACTGGTCAACAGTAGGGCACTATACTGTAGAGGACTCTGGTCAACAGTAGGGCACTATACTGTATAGGACTCTGGTCAACAGTAGGGCACTATACTGTAGAGGACTGGTCAACAGTAGGGCACTATACTGTATAGGACTCTGGTCAACAGTAGGGCACTATACTGTAGAGGACTCTGGTCAACAGTAGGGCACTATACTGTATAGGACTGGTCAACAGTAGGGCACTATACTGTAGAGGACTGGTCAACAGTAGGGCACTATACTGTAGAGGACTGGTCAACAGTAGGGCACTATACTGTATAGGACTGGTCAACAGTAGGGCACTATACTGTAGAGGACTCTGGTCAACAGTAGGGCACTATACTGTAGAGGACTGGTCAACAGTAGGGCACTATACTGTATAGGACTCTGGTCAACAGTAGGGCACTATACTGTAGAGGACTGGTCAACAGTAGGGCACTATACTGTATAGGCCTCTGGTCAACAGTAGGGCACTATACTGTAGAGGACTGGTCAACAGTAGGGCACTATACTGTAGAGGACTCTGGTCAACAGTAGGGCACTATACTGTATAGGACTGGTCAACAGTAGGGCACTATACTGTAGAGGACTGGTCAACAGTAGGGCACTATACTGTAGAGGACTGGTCAACAGTAGGGCACTATACTGTATAGGACTGGTCAACAGTAGGGCACTATACTGTAGAGGACTCTGGTCAACAGTAGGGCACTATACTGTATAGGACTGGTCAACAGTAGGGCACTATACTGTAGAGGACTCTGGTCAACAGTAGGGCACTATACTGTATAGGACTGGTCAACAGTAGGGCACTATACTGTAAATGACTCTTGTCAACAGTAGGGCACTATACTGTAAAGGACTCTGGTCAACAGTAGGGCACTATACTGTATAGGACTCTGGTCAACAGTAGGGCACTATACTGTATAGGACTGGTCAACAGTAGGGCACTATACTGTATAGGACTCTGGTCAACAGTAGGGCACTATACTGTAGAGGACTCTGGTCAACAGTAGGGCACTATACTGTATAGGACTCTGGTCAACAGTAGGGCACTATACTGTATAGGACTCTGGTCAACAGTAGGGCACTATACTGTATAGGACTCTGGTCAACAGTAGGGCACTATACTGTAGAGGACTCTGGTCAACAGTAGGGCACTATACTGTATAGGACTGGTCAACAGTAGGGCACTATATAGGACTCTGGTCAACAGTAGGGCACTATACTGTAGAGGGCTCTGGTCAACAGTAGGGCACTATACTGTAGAGGACTCTGGTCAACAGTAGGGCACTATACTGTATAGGACTCTGGTCAACAGTAGGGCACTATACTGTAGAGGATTGGTCAACAGTAGGGCACTATACTGTATAGGACTCTGGTCAACAGTAGGGCACTATACTGTATAGGACTGGTCAACAGTAGGGCACTATACTGTAGAGGACTCTGGTCAACAGTAGGGCACTATACTGTATAGGACTGGTCAACAGTAGGGCACTATACTGTATAGGACTCTGGTCAACAGTAGGGCACTATACTGTAGAGGACTGGTCAACAGTAGGGCACTATACTGTATAGGACTGGTCAACAGTAGGGCACTATACTGTATAGGACTGGTCAACAGTAGGGCACTATACTGTAGAGGACTCTGGTCAACAGTAGGGCACTATACTGTATAGGACTGGTCAACAGTAGGGCACTATACTGTATAGGACTGGTCAACAGTAGGGCACTATACTGTAGAGGACTCTGGTCAACAGTAGGGCACTATACTGTAGAGGACTCTGGTCAACATTAGGGCACTATACTGTATAGGACTCTGGTCAACAGTAGGGCACTATACTGTAGAGGACTCTGGTCAACATTAGGGCACTATACTGTATAGGACTGGTCAACAGTAGGGCACTATACTGTATAGGACTCTGGTCAACAGTAGGGCACTATACTGTAGAGGACTCTGGTCAACATTAGGGCACTATACTGTAGAGGACTGGTCAACCTTCGGGCACTATACTGTAGAGGACTCTGGTCAACAGTAGGGCACTATACTGTATAGGACTGGTCAACCTTAGGGCACTATACTGTAGAGGACTGGTCAACAGTAGGGCACTATACTGTATAGGACTGGTCAACAGTAGGGCACTATACTGTAGAGGACTCTGGTCAACAGTAGGGCACTATACTGTATAGGACTGGTCAACAGTAGGGCACTATACTGTATAGGACTGGTCAACAGTAGGGCACTATACTGTAGAGGACTCTGGTCAACAGTAGGGCACTATACTGTAGAGGACTCTGGTCAACATTAGGGCACTATACTGTATAGGACTCTGGTCAACAGTAGGGCACTATACTGTAGAGGACTCTGGTCAACATTAGGGCACTATACTGTATAGGACTGGTCAACAGTAGGGCACTATACTGTATAGGACTCTGGTCAACAGTAGGGCACTATACTGTAGAGGACTCTGGTCAACATTAGGGCACTATACTGTAGAGGACTGGTCAACCTTAGGGCACTATACTGTAGAGGACTCTGGTCAACAGTAGGGCACTATACTGTATAGGACTGGTCAACCTTAGGGCACTATACTGTAGAGGACTGGTCAACAGTAGGGCACTATACTGTATAGGACTGGTCAACAGTAGGGCACTATACTGTAGAGGACTCTGGTCAACAGTAGGGCACTATACTGTATAGGACTGGTCAACCTTAGGGCACTATACTGTAGAGGACTCTGGTCAACAGTAGGGCACTATACTGTAGAGGACTGGTCAACAGTAGGGCACTATACTGTAGAGGACTCTGGTCAACAGTAGGGCACTATACTGTAGAGGACTCTGGTCAACAGTAGGGCACTATACTGTAGAGGACTGGTCAACAGTAGGGCACTATACTGTATAGGACTCTGGTCAACAGTAGGGCACTATACTGTAGAGGACTGGTCAACAGTAGGGCACTATACTGTATAGGACTGGTCAACAGTAGGGCACTATACTGTATAGGACTCTGGTCAACAGTAGGGCACTATACTGTATAGGACTGCTCAACAGTAGGGCACTATACTGTAGAGGACTCTGGTCAACAGTAGGGCACTATACTGTATAGGACTGGTCAACAGTAGGGCACTATACTGTAGAGGACTCTGGTCAACAGTAGGGCACTATACTGTATAGGACTGGTCAACAGTAGGGCACTATACTGTAGAGGACTCTGGTCAACAGTAGGGCACTATACTGTAGAGGACTCTGGTCAACAGTAGGGCACTATACTGTAGAGGACTCTGGTCAACAGTAGGGCACTATAAAGGGAATAGGGAGCTATTTTGGAGACTCCCATTCCCTTCACCTTTGCCATGTTGTTCAAACAGAACAGTGTGAAACGGAGGAGGAGGAAGAGGAGGGGGAGGAAGAGGCTAGTCTGAGCCTGGATGAATTGAATAACACCGTAGCTCCAGGCTTTAGATCCCGGAGAGAGAACACTCCCCAACCCACAACATGTTCCTGGTTCAGCCTCTTACTCATCAACTCATGAAAGGTGGAACATGTCTTGCTATTGAGCCTGAGGCATAACAAGCCTGCGATTACACACTGCCTGTATCTACAAAGTATCTGAGTAGGTGAGTGCTGATTTAGGATCAGTTTGGCCTTTCACATCATAATGAATAAGATGATGTAGACAGACTGCCTCGGTGGATGACACAGCAGGCCTGGAGGGGAAATATGCCTCAGCTTGGCTCCTTAGTACCAATCCTCTAAATACCAGTCCTTACCAACACCGCTATGCTCCAGGGTGATGTTCCTCCTAGGTACTGATCTACGATCAGCTTCCCCTGCACCTATCCTCACCTGTGGGGAAAATGCTAAACTGACCCAGGATCAGCGTGTAGGACAGGCGAATTCACCCTGTACATCTGTGTACTACACTACTTTGACCAGGGCCCATAAAGCTCTGGGTCGTGCACTATTGTGGCTGTCATTTGGGATGTAGACCAAAACAATTAGCTGCCTCATGGTTAGCTAACTGTAGCCTGGGTGCTGATATAGGAGGAGGAGGAAGAGGAGGAGGAAGAGGAGGAGGAGGCTAAGTCCCCAATCTTTACCTAGGATGAACTTCAACTTGGAGCTCTGAGCCCACTGAATATAGCCTGGTCCCAGATCTGTTTGTGCTGTCTTGCCAAGTCCTAGGCCATTGTCATGCTAAACATGTCGTGGCAAGACAGAACAGAACTGGTTTAATCAATGAATAACTTGGTTATTTTCTCTGTTTCTTGGTCGGTAGGACTGATGGAGGAAACAACTGTGTGGGGCCAGACAAGTCCTACCGCTCATGTAACATCCAGGTAAACAACTTTCTTGGTGTAGTGCCTAAGTACTTCCCTTAGAGGTGTTTTCAATCTGATTCACAGGTTCTTAATCCTTAAGGCTTTACTATGTGGGTCTTGATGTCAGGTAAGTTCCTGTGGTTCATCAGTTAAACCCTCTTCTCACCATGATTGATGATAGTCACCTCTGTTCCTCTCTGTCTGTACGTCATCCTCTCTGATAGATAGTCACCTCTCTTCCTCTCTGTCTCTACGTCATCCTCTCTGATAGATAGTCACCTCTGTTCCTCTCTGTCTCTACGTCATCCTCTCAGTCTGTACGTCATCCTCTCTGTCTGCACGTCATCCTCTCTGATAGATAGTCACCTCTAGAGTTCCTCTCTGTCTGCACGTCATACTCTCTGTCTCTACGTCATCCTCTCTGATAGATAGTCACCTCTAGAGTTCCTCTCTGTCTGTAAGTCATCCTCTCTGATAGATAGTCACCTCTCTTCCTCTCTGTCTCTACGTCATCCTCTCTGTCTGTACGTCATCCTCTCTGATAGATAGTCACCTCTAGAGTTCCTCTCTGTCTGTAAGTCATCCTCTCTGATAGATAGTCACCTCTCTTCCTCTCTGTCTCTACGTCATCCTCTCAGTCTGTACGTCATCCTCTCTGTCTGCACGTCATCCTCTCTGATAGATAGTCACCTCTCTTCCTCTCTGTCTCTACGTCATCCTCTCTGATAGATAGTCACCTCTCTTCCTCTCTGTCTCTACGTCATCCTCTCTGATAGATAGTCACCTCTGTTCCTCCTGTCTGTACGTCATTCTCTCTGATAGATAGTCACCTCTCTTCCTCTCTGTCTCTACGTCATCCTCTCTGATAGATAGTCACCTCTGTTCCTCCTGTCTGTACGTCATCCTCTCTGATAGATAGTCACCTCTAGAGTTCCTCTCTGTCTGTACGTCATCCTCTCTGATAGATAGTCACCTCTAGAGTTCCTCTCTGTCTGTACGTCATCCTCTCTGATAGATAGTCACCTCTAGAGTTCCTCTCTGTCTGTACGTCATCCTCTCTGATAGATAGTCACCTCTAGAGTTCCTCTCTGTCTGTACGTCATCCTCTCTGATAGATAGTCACCTCTGTTCCTCCTGTCTGTACGTCATCCTCTCTGATAGATAGTCACCTCTAGAGTTCCTCTCTGTCTGTACGTCATCCTCTCTGATAGATAGTCACCTCTGTTCCTCCTGTCTGTACGTCATCCTCTCTGATAGATAGTCACCTCTAGAGTTCCTCTCTGTCTGTACGTCATCCTCTCTGATAGATAGTCACCTCTAGAGTTCCTCCTGTCTGTACGTCATCCTCTTTGATAGATAGTCACCTCTGGATGTTCCTCTCTGTCTCTACGTCATCCTCTCTGTCTCTACGTCCTCCTCTCTGTCTCTACGTCATCCTCTCTGTCTCTACGTCCTCCTCTCTGTCTCTACGTCATCCTCTCTGTCTCTACGTCATCCTCCCTGATAGATATAATACATCTGATTTATGTCTGTATTTACATAGACTTACTGTTGGTGTAACTCTCTCACAGTTGTCAGATCAGTTGTTATAGAGCGAATAGTTTATTCTCCGTTAGTCATTACCTCCACATGAAATACTTTTCTCTGCAACAGCTCATGTTTTTGTTAAAGGGATCAAATATACCATCCGTTCTATGTGTTGAGTGCTATGTCTATGTGTTGAGTGCTATGTCTATGTCTATGTCTATGTCTATGTCTATGTCTATGTCTATGTCTATGTCTATGTCTATGTCTATGTCTATGTTTGCTATGTCTATGTCTATGTGTTGAGTGCTATGTCTATGTCTATGTCTATGTCTATGTCTATGTCTATGTCTATGTCTATGTCTATGTCTATGTTTGCTATGTCTATGTCTATGTGTTGAGTGCTATGTCTATGTCTATGTGTTGAGTGCTATGTCTATGTGTTGATTGCTATGTCTATGTCTATGTCTATGTCTATGTCTATGTCTATGTCTATGTCTATGTCTATGTCTATGTCTATGTTTGCTATGTCTATGTCTATGTGTTGAGTGCTATGTCTATGTCTATGTGTTGAGTGCTATGTCTATGTCTATGTCTATGTCTATGTCTATGTCTATGTCTATGTCTATGTCTATGTCTATGTCTATGTCTATGTCTATGTTTGCTATGTCTATGTCTATGTGTTGAGTGCTATGTCTATGTCTATGTCTATGTCTATGTCTATGTCTATGTCTATGTCTATGTTTGCTATGTCTATGTCTATGTGTTGAGTGCTATGTCTATGTCTATGTCTATGTCTATGTCTATGTCTATGTGTTGAGTGCTATGTCTATGTCTATGTGTTAAGTGCTATGTCTATGTGTTGAGTGCTATGTCTATGTCTATGTGTTGAGTGCTATGTCTATGTCTATGTGTTGAGTGCTATGTCTATGTGTTGAGTGCTATGTCTATGTCTATGTGTTGAGTGCTATGTCTATGTCTATGTTTGCTATGTCTATGTCTATGTGTTGAGTGCTATGTCTATGTGTTGAGTGCTATGTCTATGTGTTGAGTGCTATGTCTATGTGTTGTGTGCTATGTCTATGTGTTGAGTGCTATGTCTATGTGTTGTGTGCTATGTCTATGTGTTGAGTGCTATGTCTATGTGTTGAGTGCTATGTCTATGTGTTGAGTGCTATGTCTATGTGTTGAGTGCTATGTCTATGTGTTGAGTGCTATGTCTATGTGTTGAGTGCTATGTCTATGTGTTGAGTGCTATGTCTATGTCTATGTCTATGTGTGCTATGTCTATGTGTTGTGTGCTATGTCTATGTGTTGAGTGCTATGTCTATGTTTGCTATGTCTATGTGTGCTATGTCTATGTGTTGTGTGCTATGTCTATGTGTTGAGTGCTATGTCTATGTTTGCTATGTCTATGTGTGCTATGTCTATGTGTTGAGTGCTATGTCTATGTCTATGTGTGCTATGTCTATGTGTTGAGTGCTATGTCTATGTGTGCTATGTCTATGTGTTGAGTGCTATGTCTATGTGTTGAGTGCTATGTCTATGTCTATGTGTTGAGTGCTATGTCTATGTGTTGAGTGCTATGTCTATGTGTGCTATGTCTATGTGTGCTATGTCTATGTGTTGAGTGCTATGTCTATGTCTATGTGTGCTATGTCTATGTGTTGAGTGCTATGTCTATGTGTTGAGTGCTATGTCTATGTCTATGTGTTGAGTGCTATGTCTATGTCTATGTGTTGAGTGCTATGTCTATGTCTATGTGTTGAGTGCTATGTCTATGTCTATGTGTTGAGTGCTATGTCTATGTCTATGTGTTGAGTGCTATGTCTATGTCTATGTGTTGAGTGCTATGTCTATGTGTTGTGTGCTATGTCTATGTGTGCTATGTCTATGTGTTGTGTGCTATGTCTATGTGTGCTATGTCTATGTGTTGTGTGCTATGTCTATGTGTGCTATGTCTATGTGTGCTATGTCTATGTGTTGAGTGCTGTGTCTATGTGTTGTGTGCTATGTCTATGTGTGCTATGTCTATGTGTTGTGTGCTATGTCTATGTGTGCTATGTCTATGTGTGCTATGTCTATGTGTTGAGTGCTATGTCTATGTGTGCTATGTCTATGTGTGCTATGTCTATGTGTGCTATGTCTATGTGTGCTATGTCTATGTGTTGAGTGCTATGTCTATGTGTTGAGTGCTATGTCTATGTGTGCTATGTCTATGTGTTGAGTGCTGTGTCTATGTGTTGAGTGCTATGTCTATGTGTGCTATGTCTATGTGTTGTGTGCTATGTCTATGTGTGCTATGTCTATGTGTGCTATGTCTATGTGTTGAGTGCTATGTCTATGTGTGCTATGTCTATGTGTGCTATGTCTATGTGTTGAGTGCTATGTCTATGTGTGCTATGT